>NC_142652.1:69032500-69332500 GCF_055504915.1 Nelumbo nucifera
GTGATTGGTTTTACATGTCTTATACATTCAAGGTTTAGTTGATTCATTTTTGCTCCACTAGTCTTGACGGCTTTTGAGCTACATTCTCAAATATTTCCCACCTTGATCCTAAGCCCCGTTACAACCCTTGAAAAGTCCTTTTGATTCGTGTTATGCATGTGATCCCAGTGGTGGAGAATGAGAAGATATGCAAGCATATGGTAGATCATTTCCATTGGAATGAATTTGAGTGAAACACATACCCTACAAACATGAGAGTTGAGTATTTATTTCTGTGAGGGTCTACGTATTTAGTTTATTCCCTCTTCGAGTGAAAATGCTTACTAAGTGATTGAAAGTTGTTAAGAATGTTTGTTCATGATGTGTTATGAGTATTGAAGAGATTGGTTGTTCTTTACTAATGGCATTGTAACCTTGGTGTTTTTTGGGAAAGAGAATTTGAGTTTTGTCCGAGGACGAGTAAAAGCTAAGTGTGGGAGGATTTGATGAGAATGCAAAATATCATATTTTTCTCCCTTAATGATTAGTCTTTTATAAGTATTTAGTGCCTAAATGGACTCATTATTCTTATATTTTGATTTATGGCACAAATTGAGGCGTTAAGTGAAAAACGGAGCTAATTGGACAATTCTGGACAATTTCAGCACTGTGTCGTAATTTGGGCATAACTCTCTCATCCGAGCTCTAATTGAGATCATTCAAGATGCTTTGGAGCGATAAGGAAAATCACTACAACCTTCATGTTTTGAACTTTGATAGATACTAACTGCATCGTGGTCGAAATCGGGCTCGAAGTAGCTGCAACCGCACTGCTGACGTGCTGAAAACGTTCCTTAGCCTACAAGTTTTCATATGCGGAAATCACCACTCTCCCACTTGCATTAAAACTTTGTTTTATCTTATTTTTAATATTTTTCTTGATAAGTCAGACTTGGAGACTATTATCTAGAGAAATTTTAGGAGATTTTGTAGGCTTCTTTTGGGGAATGGGAAGTATAGAGAAGAAAAGAAGGAAAGAAGAGAATAATCAGACCTAGGTTGTCACACCTCTCTTCTCTTCTCTTCTCTCTTCTCTAATTTTTCTTGAGTTTTTACTAAGACCATGCATGGCTAAATTCTGATACTTGGTCGAAGGACACAGAAGCTTCAGAATCAGCAAAACTGTGAGATCTGATTTGATTTTTACTGTTTGATTTATGCTTTGAATATCGAATGTTCTTCTATGTTTATGTTCATGATTGTTTCGTCTAATTGCTAGGAGGCTTACTAGTTTATTATTCGTTGCAATCTACTGTTAGGTTAGATATCAAATCCATAATTGTTTGATCCCTCTAATCTGCAAAGCAACTAGGGTTTAATGATTTGTTGCGTCAGAAATTGTTAAATCTTAGGAAAAACAATCAACTGAATTAAATGCAACCGCTTGTGCTTGTGTTGTTTAGCTTCATCGATCTCCAATTCTTAAGGCTACTACTGGATTAAATCTTGAATGCTTGTTTCAAGTTGTTTAGTAGTAAGGGTTAAGTAGATCGCTTGTTTTCTAATTAACTGCAAAAAGAGAGATAGAAAAATAATTCCTATGGTGAATATTCAAAGTGTGAATAGATATATCTTTGCATCGATGATCAGTAGCGAAATTCTGATGATGGATATTGACTTAGACCAAGACTCGTTCTTTTGATTAATTTCGATACTTTGATTTGCATTGCTTCTCATTTGATTTTCTTTCTTTCTAAATCTGGTTTTCATTACACTTAACCCCCCCCTCCATCTTTGTTCACGCAGCACAAAAACTAGGGTAGATACTCTTTGTGGGAACGATCATTACTCGCACTACTGCATTTGTTTTAACAGTATAGATTTTATTTTTGGGTGCCTACGACAGCACGCCAATAACTTCAGGGTTTATCTAAATAATAAAAGAAATCTCTTAAGAACAAAATTAAAATTAAAATCTCCCAAGGAATCAAAGTAAAGTAACAAGTAAAACTCATCGATCAAGATCCTCCTTAGCCTTGTTGAAGCTTTAGCTGCGCTTGGACGCCATTCTCCCCTCTTCTCTTCTGTGAAAAACTGAGAAAATAATTCCAAAATAACCTTCGAAATCCATCCCCCTTTTTGGCCAGATTTTTCCTTTTTATTGTGATGCCAAGCTCCTCAATCTGCTCAGCCCGGATCCACGTCTTATCCCCCAATTTTCGCTTGGATAGAGATTGATTTAAAAGAAGTTATCAACAGATGAATTGTAACTATATCTCTTAACTATCCATAGCCTCAAGAATCATCAAATTTTGACATCTATATAGAAAGATATGCCCAAAATACCGGACCCTTTTTAGAGTAATGCGGCAAACGAATCAACACTCATACTTGGGTCATGGAACTTGGGCTTGGGTTTCTTGGTCCTGTGTTTGGGTTTTCCTCCATTCAATTATTAATTCTTTCAGCATAAAAATTTCACAAATAATAAAATTAACATTTATAAAAATTATTATGAAAAAATATTTTATTTTTAAACTCTTTATTTTACAAATGTCAATTGTTGAGCACACTTTAAATATTCATTTTCATGCTTTCGTCAGTGGCCAATCCGAACTGTTCTCATCAAGTAATAACGGCCATACATAGTTACAATGTCCTAATAAACTTGCTCAGAGAGAAGTGATTATTATGGCAACAAGGCAAGAGTTTTTGAAATCAAATTTGGGCATTCTTCCTTCACTACATGAGCCCACTAGTACACCTGCCCTTCCTTCACTACGTGGCTTTGAGGAATGCACGAATATACATTAAAATGATCATCAAAAACCATTCTACCCCAATTGAATTTGAAGTGGTGACAGTTTTTATCTACGGCCTGGCAGGCAAGAGGGATCAATTTCTGCTGTGCATCTAATCAAATTGCATCATGTTATTTGCGTGCTCCAGTTACACAGGAAGTGATCACTACAAGTAAAAGCAAGGTCCACAGTTTCATGTTCATTGTGGATATAGTGTAGTATACAATACACCCATTCTTTTCATGGTTCTTGGAAATTGGCAAAAATAGTTTCAAAGATTAAAAAAATAAATTTAATATTTCAGATTGTATTATACACTAACTGCTTCATGATGCCTCTTCAAACATACGTAATAAATTATATTAGCATGCAAGATATTCCCTAAAGAGCTGGTAAATCCACTACAGCTGCAAAGGTTATTGCAGTTCACCAAAGTTTACATGAATTTTTTTTTTTTTTGATTAAAAGCTTTACATTTCATTGTGTTAATTGGTTGATGAGATACAAGGAATTATATATACAGTGTTCCCAGACATTGGGCATCCCTTTGTACACGTAGTAGTTTACCTGTAAATGGATACTAAGCTATCTTACTGCCAAGCTCGTCATGGTATACCTGAATCAAGCTGCCACTGTCAGTTACTTTTAGCTTGTCATCCAACATGCTTCTGTACTGATCATCTCTGTCCTCCAAACTACGCAGAAATTCGACCTAAAGAAACACAAAAAGTATATTGAACCTCAAGGGTTACATGAAATTAAAAATGATAAAAAAAACCAAGACAGTATCGTTAATTCTTGAGAGGAAAATGTATTGGTTCCATGCTCAACACAAGTTTAGTTGATCTCTATGCTCATTGATCCAAGGCACAATTGGAGGACCATCTATAATGATGGGCCCATTTATCACAGACCAAATAATCAGTTAATAGCAAGCTTTTTTATTTTACCACCTCCAATAGGTGCCATTAACGTAGTCCCAACAAGGAACACATGTACCATGTCCATAGCAGGGACATGAATCAATGATCATTACAAATATAAACTTCAGACATGGTGTTCTCTCCATCTATCATGAATAAATTTAATAATTGAGCATGGCATGATCATTTAGATCAACCACATGAATTATAAAGCTACTGAAGATTATTACATTAACAATAGAAACCCACTATCCCAACAAAGAAATTAAGATTTCTTTTAGGATGTGATTGGATCAAAGGGCAGAAAGTGGAGATGCAGGATGGAAATGCCAAAATGGTGATTCCAGAATGACTAGCACCCCCCCCCCCCCCCGTCCCACTTGATCATTATTTCAGAATCGACCAAATGGGCATAAAGCATGACGAATAGTCCACTATTTTGAATTACTCCAGCACAACTTTCAGCATTGAGCAGCTGAACATCGAAACTAGCAGATTCTGGGACCCTTACTGTCCCACTTGATCATTTCAGATCGACCAAATGGGCATAAAACATGACAAATAATCCACTATTTTGGATTACTCCAGCATAACTTTCAGCATTGAGCAGCTGAACATGGAAACTAGCAGATTCTGGGACCCTTTACTGTCCCACTTTTCCATTTCTTCCACAATAAAAAAGATAGCCTTAAGAAAACCATTTCCATCATCCGTTAATTGTCTTTTATGGCCATACCTGCTTCTGAAATAAATCAAATTCATCAGAGCTCAAGGAACCATCACTGTTTGCATCAAGCAGCCGCATCATCTCCTCAGCATCCTCTCTTTCTGCTCCAAGCTCTTCCATCACTTCTTTAAGTTCTTCCATACTAATCCTACCATCTCCATTCTTATCAAGAAGGCGGAATATTCTGTCTCTCTGGTCAATTTCAAGACCTTTGTGACTTGCAGAAGGCAGATCTCTGAGACGGAATGCTGCAAGTTCAGCTGCAGCCAACATAATGGTCTTCAGCCTTTTTGCCTGAACATAGATACATAATAAAAAACTGTTATAGCTTTGCCAAATGCTGTTATATCAGAAATTTTTTCAACTTAAAAGTTCAAAGCCTCATCCTTTGAAGCAGCAAAAAGAAACCACAAAAAGTGCATGCCTGTGTAAGCAAAATGAGAGATCCAGATAGATCAAGTGACATGTGAGAACTCAAAAGTATGAGATAAGTTCATAAGGCTGCATTTGGTTGCAATGCAAATCTCGACCAGGTGCAAATTTTGCACCTAGTTCAGTGTTGTTTTTATTTGTTTGTAATTATGATTTGCATTCCTACCTGATACAAAAAAAATTGTACTTATTACCTCTTTTGCACTCATTGGCAGTGCAAATTTCACATCCCAAAAATCAATGCAAAATTTGCACCACCTGCCTCCTACCTTGATTCTTTCTATATAAAGTGGGGACTACATCATCTTGCACCCTACCTTACTCTTAGACAGATAACCCTCCTGCCTCCATTCTCTTTCATTTAAAGTGGAGGCCACTTCATTTTACTTCTCACAAACAAACAAGACAGTCAAATTTGAAGCAAAAGTAAGCCAGAATTTACACTCAACCCTTTAGCACGCCCATGCATTTAAACCAGTTCAAATGAAATTTGTACTGCAACCAAAAACAACCTAAAGTATGTATCTTTAGAATGCAATGAGGGAAAATTAAGATCTTCTATGCATGTAAGGAGTTTTCTAATTGAGAAATTCAATATTTCCTTAGTGTTGACTAATTTGCTAGGATTGAGAATTGCCATAGAGACAAGCAACTTAATGTACAAAGACATTGAGAAACTCAAAATTTCATTTGCATAATAAATTGATAGTTTACCTCTTCAGGATTTGTAAGGCCACCTTTGTACAATGAATGAGATGCAGTTCCTTCAGCAGCCAATATGTCCATCTCGGTGGTGCGTATCTGTATTTCCATTAGTGGTCTACTCTTGCCATTATCACTAACATCAACTGCCATATGAAAACTCCTATACCCATTGGCTTTGGGCCTAGAAATGTAATCTTTGGTCCTATGAGGAAGTTCCTTCCACAAAGATTGCACCACTTCCCGTGCCCTGTAGCATGCTTTCTCGCCCATCTCTGAGTTGTTATCTCCAGATCTAGGACTCAAAATGATCTGCAAACCTAAAACATCATTTACTTCCTCTGGCTTGCGACCATCCTTTAGAAGTTTCTTCATAGTGCTGTAACGGCTTTTATATCGACCACGAATTGAGATGTCATCCACCATTTCTTTTAACACAGGATCAGTTTTTAAGGATTGAAGCAGCTGTTCCTTGTACATATCTATCAGAGGCTTACTTCCTGTTTCATGGCTTCTCAACCATGTATCAACATAAAGGTATGAATATGGAAATAAGTATCTGAAGGAAAGGTCCTCTAGTTCCAGTGATAAGGTGGTGGCACCTACTGCATGAGCTAATGGTGCATGTATCTTCATAACCTCAAGAGATAGCATCTGTTGCTGATATCTTGGGAGGTAATTTAGATGTCTCATCATATCAAGCTTCAAAGCAAGGTTTAAAATCAAAGCCCTAATATCATAGTAAGTTAAGCAGAACTTCCTTAGTGCGCTGGCACTATCCTCATCTAAAATTTCCACCTTTGAAGGGATTTCCCTTATCCGCAAGCTTTCATGCAACAGATGAGCAGTACCAGTACCAATCTGATTTCTAATTTCATGTATGGATATAGCTCCAACTTCCAGAACTTCTCTCAGTATGCCAGCAGAAATAACTTCTGCATCCATCTGCAAACAACATTTTGGTTATTAAAAAAATCTATAAACGGCAAAGTGCACACCAAGTGATTTTACAAATAACTTTTATGAGACAAAGCAAACAACAGACCAAATAGAGCTCCAGGAGGCAGATTTCTTGGTTAAACTAAGGAAAGAAGATTTTATGACATCAAGCACTGAAGCTTTTATGAGACAAAGCAAACAACAGACCAGACCAAGCATTTAGGAAGTTTACAAATAACTTGGTGTGCATACATAAAAGCAACAGACCAAATAGAGCTCCAGGAGGCAGATTTCTTGATTAAACTAAGGAAAGAAGCCATCCATACAAGTCCTCAAAGATTTAAAACCCAAGCATTTCCTTTAAAATTGGATAAAGCTTCCTCAAGAAAAGGTAAGAAAAAGGACAGAATGTCATTAACCAGGATATTAAATTGCATACATAAAATATGAAGACTTACTTCATTGACTAATTCCTTTACATATCAGCCCAAGATTCCTTTCTATAACTCAAAAAATGGCGCTCCACTTATTCTTTATATGGCTCCCTAAGTCTCACCTGGAAGCCATTTAGTATTGGCAGATCCTCATCTACGGAAAGATTGGGTTCCTCTAAAAGGACACCCATATGAAAAGATACATTACCCAATAGTGCGCAGAAATAAATTGTCGATTCAAAAGTCTCCCGGCATATCCGGTGCGGGAAAAGAAGATGGGACAGAAAGAGATAAAAAAAAAAGAAGAGTACTGAACAAGAATCGATTCTGTTGTCCAGTTTACATATATGGTTGTGATTGGAACAGAAAGTGAGCAAGCATCAATGATTCTAAAAGGTTATTCTGACATATCCCCATGAAGTAATTGCAAAGTGAGAACCGGAATTACGTTCTACATATATTCAGTGAGCTGCTGATCTACTATTGAAAGGAGCAAAGGATTCAGGATTCAATAGCATTCCTCTTAATGGCCATCTAGATAACTACAAATCAACACTACAGAAACAAGCTGTACTAGAATTCTAAGTGCTATTTTGTACGGGAGAAATAGAAACCAATAAAACTCTAAGAACTAAGCATAGATGAAGAACCAATAAATGAAATCATGGTTAAATCGACCCTATTCAAACTGCTCGAATAAAATAGAAGTGAGATTAATCACAAGCAGATACCTGAAGGTTAGCAAGAACAAGTGCAACGGACAGTGCTTTAGAGAGCGGAGAGCGGCCATCTGGAGCAAAAGGAAAAGACTGCAAGATAGGAATAGAGAGCTTGAGGGTCTTGAATAGCAGACGCGAGGAACTGGTGGACAACACATTAATCCTCTCCGTAAGTTCGTTGAAAGCTCCGACAAGCTCCATTACCATCTTTCCTCCTGGCTGTTCGAGGGCCATTGGTGCTTTGGCAGTTGCGAATACTCGGAAAACAGATACTCTGACTCCGCCGGAAAGAATCCGCCGTTGACGTTTCCGAATGAGGACACCTTGAGGACATCTCAATAGAAGAAAACGAGCTCTCGAAACCCTAGCCTTGGGGATCGGATTCGGAGTAAAGCTGTGGCCGGAAATCTCCATGCGAGAGAGAGAGAGAATCTGGGAGACCGAGAGTGGCTTCTTTGCCACAGAATTCGATTATAATCGAATCAGGTAAGAACCAAATTCGAATTCGATTATAAAATTCGATATCCGAATTCGATTTGATATCTGCTGCATTTTCAAATTCGAATTTGATTAAATATTCGAATATTCGATTTGATTGGAATTTGATTAATTAATTATTTTAGATGATTAATAAATATATAAAATAAATATTTTATTAATATAAAATATATAAATTATTTATATAACTTAATTATTATATATAAATTATATAAAATATTTTATATATTATATATAAGAATTAAATAATCGGTTGAATTCGGATATATATCGAATTGGATCAGGTCATATCCGAATTCGAATCCGATTAACTATTTGGTCTGAATAGGATATCCGAATTCAACCAGTTAGATATTCGAATTATCCAAATTCAATTTGATTATGTCGAAATTCGAAATCAAATTTCCAAATACCATTTACAGCCCTACCCTACATGCAACCCCTTTTTTAAGGCAAACAAAGCCTATCAACATTGTGTCATGGAATAAAGCTTGTGTGGTGCCTAATTAAAAGCACGATAAACCCAACAAACCCAGCAGTGAGGGATAGGGATGGCAATTTCTCCAGTAAAACCAGGGCCCCGCCCCACCTAAACGAGGCAGGTTTTCCCTGACCCTAAACGGAGACAGGGAAAATATTTTTTTCCTGAGCCGAGGATGGGGTGGGGATGGGTTTTGTATATAATTCCTCGAACCCGACCCGAACCCAAAGGTAAAATTAGTAAAATATCTCTAGGTTTAATATTGATATTTAAAATATCTCTAAGTTTTCCCTAAATTCTTAAAATCCTAAAATCCCATAATTCCATTTCTGAAATACCCCCAAAGTATTATAATTCAATTCCAAAAATACCCTCAAATTCCTATATTATATGTGTAAATTGTCCACAAAATAAATAATTTTCAAGAAGTTGCCTTGGATCGGGAAAATTCAGAGATTACTCATCCCCAACGGGGAGTGGATGCCACGCCCCAAACCCGCCCTGCCACTAGGGACGGGGCAGGGATGGGGCAAAGTATCTTGACTACGGGGAGGGGGTGTCCCGCCCCAAACCCACCCCATTGCCATTCCTATTGAGGGATCTTAGAAATAAGGAATTTGCAATCTTCAATGGTGTGTCTAATCCGTGAAGGAGGAGAAAAATCAGAAGGCAACAAATTCTTGATAACAATAAGAGAATCACCCTTGAGAACAATAGAAGAAACTCCTAATTCCTTAGTAAAATTGGGAGCTGAGAATGCTGTAGAGTGAGCTTCAATCTCCAATGGATCACCTAATGGCAATTTCACAGACCTAGCAAAGTAGAAATTCCCATTTGAATCAAATTAAGTTGAGTTTAGGGAAGAATGTGAAGGCTTTTCCCATTTTTCAAAAGAAGAAATAACTTTTAGTAGGATGTGAGACATTAAGAATGGAAGATATAAACTGGACCTAGCGAATGAGAAGCAAACACCAGTACTAATAATGGTTGGAACAATTCATTCTCCATCACTATTTTACATCTTGCCTTCTAAATGTGCTACATGAATATGGCCCTCTTTTGCAGTAGTTGACATGGAAGATGAGTTTGAAGCATGGTTTTCAAAACTGGCCTGGACTGGATGGTCAGACTAAAAAAACCAGAAATCGGATTGTTTTACCCCAAAACTGTTATTTCGCCAAAAACTGTTGATTTGGTCAGTAAACCACTGATCCGGGCAGTCGAACCATTCAAACTGTCCAACAGTTTGGCTATTTTTTATTTTTTATCAAAATGGACCACCTATTTGGTTCAAAAGGTCAGACTGTTCGACTCGGGAACCGAACCCCTGACCGATTCTTTGTTTGATTTGGTTTTAAAAACCTTGGTTTGATGGGTTATCCAAAAGAAACCAATGTCGTAACCAGTACTCCTTTGCATTCCAATGGAGATTAGTTTCCACCCGTATAGAAAACTTTGAGGCAAACCAAACTCTTCTAATGATGGGGCAAGAAAAAAATAGGTGTGTAGTCAATTGATATGTTGAGAGTGTCGTCTTGCTGGTAAATCCGCTGTAGGTAAAGCCCCAACAATTGCAAGTTACATTTGCTAATGGCATGACAAGTATGATGGAAGAGAGATGGAGGTGATCAATAACATGACTAAATCACCAAAAACATTTCTGAGATACGAGAGGGAAACCGGATTCAGTCAATGCAGAACCCGTTCTAACAGCCATTATAGCCTTGTATTGGGAATATCTCCATGAAATATAGCACAAAAGTATGGAGATATTCCTAATGCAAGGCTATAAAGGCTGTTCGAACACTAGCCTTGCACCGACTGAAATCGATCTCGAGGGCATCCACATGTTAGACAGTGTATGCCCTTAGCTCCAATCAAAATGATGTACATTATGACATTTAATGTAAATGAATAAAGTACATATTTGATTCATGTTATTATAGTGTGTTTCTGTGTAATACCCTTAAACTGGACACATATGAGACTCATGTTAGTTTAGAATCTTCACAGCCATTGGATAGATCTTGGGAGATTTATCTTGCCAAGGCTGACACTGATGTGCCGCCAGGTTGGTTGGGGTGGCTTGTCTCAACTATCAGGGTGAGACCTAAGGTACATGTAGTGTGGGTTTTCTTGAAACCCTGAACCGGACCAGAATTTCAGTATTGCCCTAGACCTTGGAGGTAGATGGGCAAAACTGGAATGTTACACCTGACCCCTAGACTCGATTATGATACTGCACTAGGTGTCGAATTGGGCTATCTTTGATATGCCAATTAGTGAGATCCTTAGATGGGGTCAAAACCTGGGTATGTTGGGACAATCCGAGAATTCATCTGAGTGGGTGATCATAGTGACAGGATCAGCCCCTTTGTCGGACAAAGTGAATGATCGGGGATGCACTCTCTCTAATGGAAACCAAAACTGCCGGTAGTTGATTTTAACCGTTGAAATTTGTTTTGCAAAATATATTTATATAGAGATATACACATATATGTTAGACAGTTTTGTATGCCCTATATATATATATATATATATATTTGTTAGACAGTTTTGTATGCCCTTAGCTTCAATCAGAATGAAGTTGACCGAATCACAAGGTTGGTAAAGCATGGTCCTTTGGATTTTCTAATTGTAGAAGATCTTCCCACTTGTGAGCCTTGCCTACAAGGCAAGATAACGAAACGGCCATTTAACGGTAAGCCTGAAAGATGTATAGGCACACTTGACCTAATACATACTGATGTATGTGGTCCCCTGAGTGTTAGGACACGAAATCAACGCGTGTATTTCATCACCTTCATAGATGATTTTTCACGATATGGTTACATGTACCTAATGAGATACAAGCCTGAATCCTTTGAAAAGTTCAAAGAGTTTAGACAAGAGGTCGAGAAACAGTTAGGGAGAGAAATTAAAGCCCTTCGATCAGATCGAGGTGGCGAGTATCTCTCTGATGAATTCAGGGACTACTTAAAGGACAATGGGATAGTATCACAATTAACTCCTCCTGCTACACCACAACTTAACGGTGTTTCAGAGAGGAGGAATATGACCTTATTGGATATGGTCCGGTCGCATCTTATACACTTAAAGTTACCCACATCCTTTTGGGGTCACGCATTAGAGACTGCGATTTACGTGCTGAATCGGGTTCCAACCAAATCGATTCCGAATACTCCATATGAACTTTGGACCGGAAAGAAACCAAGTGTCAGACACTTGAAGATTTGGGGTTGTCCAGCACATGTTAAAAGAACGAGGCATACAAGTTGGAATCCAAGACCAACCGTTGCCTATTTGTAGGCTACCCATAAGGCTCTGTAGGTTATCTATTCTATGACCCAAGTGAGTAGAAAGTGTTCTGCAGTCGAAATGCACAATTCTTGGAAACTGATTACATCCTGGACACCCATCGTCAAGAAATTATTCTTAATGAGGAGAGCTCAGGAGCAGTGGGAGATGTCCCACAAGTTCCAGATAGTGACCAACCTAGAAGATCCACTCGGGTATCCAGGCCACCAGTCCGTTATGGTTATGACCAGGATAGTTACTTGGTGGAAACCTTGACTAGTGAGGAGGATCCTGTGACTTACGCGGAAGCTATGTTGGACATAGATTCCCAGAAGTGGGTGGAGGCCATGAGAGCAGAGATGGACTTAATAGAGACCAATGGAGTCTGGACTCTAGTAGATCCGCCCTCCGGGGTAAAAGCAATCGGTTGCAAATGGATTTACAAGAGGAAGAAGGGCCCCGATGGTAAGGTTGAAACCTTCAAAGCTCGCCTGGTGGCGAAAGGGTACACTCAGAAAGTGGGCATCGATTATGAGGAAACCTTTTCGCTTGTGGCCATGCTTAAATCCATTAGGATCCTGCTAGCTGTAGCAGCATACCATGATTATGAGATTTGGCAGATGGATGTCAAAACTGCATTCCTGAATGGAGATCTTACCGAAGATATCTATATGCAGCAGCCGCAAGGCTTCATTGCTGCAGGACAGGAAAACATGGTATGTAAACTTAATAGATCCATTTATGGAGTTAAGCAAGCTTCTAGAAGTTGGAACATCCGTTTTAATTCTGCTGTCAAATCGTTTGACTTCGAGCAGAATCCGGATGAACCCTGTGTCTACAGGAAATACAGTTGGAGATAAGGTTACCTTCTTGGTTCTGTATGTAGATGACATTCTACTCATTGGGAATGATGTAAGAATGTTAACTACGGTGAAAGTATGGCTATCACAACAATTCTCCAGGAAAGATCTTGGAGAAGCCTCCTATATACTGGGTCTTCGACTCTATAGAGATAGATCGAAGCGGATAATAGGATTATCCCAATCTGCTTACATTGACAAAATAGTCAAGAGATACAGCATGGAGAACTCCAAGAAAGGAAATGTTCCTTTCAGGCACGAAGTCACTCTCTACAAGAAGACGTCTCCCAAGACTTCTGAGGAGATTGATGGCATGAAAGACGTTCCTTATGCCTTAGCCGTAGGGAGCATCATGTATGCCATGCTGTGCACTCGTCCTGACATAGCTCAGGCAGTGAGTGTAGTAAGCAAATTTCAGGCCAACCTGGGGCAGGAGCATTGGACTGCTGTGAAAAACATACTTAAGTACCTTCGAAGGACAAAAGAGTTTTGTCTAGTATTCGACGGTAGCTCACTACAGATCCAAGGGTATACAGATGCCGATTTCCAGTCTGACCCAGATGATAGGATCGTGTGCTGTTTGCTGGAAAAGCAGCAAACAGGGGTCCACTGCAGACTCCACGACCGAGGCCGAGTACATTGCCGCAAGTGA
Source organism: Nelumbo nucifera (assembly GCF_055504915.1). Lineage (NCBI taxonomy): Eukaryota > Viridiplantae > Streptophyta > Magnoliopsida > Proteales > Nelumbonaceae > Nelumbo > Nelumbo nucifera. The sequence continues at coordinate 69,045,945 of NC_142652.1, forward strand.
GGCTGCCAAAGAAGCCGTGTTGATGAAGAAGTTCGTTCACGAGTTGGGAGTAGTTCCGTCCAGCACATCACCCATCCCATTGTTGTGTGACAACAATGGAGCCATTGCTCAGGCTAAGGAGCCACGAGCCCACTCGAAGTCGAAGCACATCGAGAGGAAGTACCACGTACTGCGGGAGATTGTTGGTATAGGGGACGTCCTGATTCAGAAGGTAGCGTTAGCGGAAAATGTAGCAGACCCATTGACAAAGCCACTATCACAGAAAGTGTTTGAGAAACACATGGAAAGCATGGGACTCCGGCTAGTACCTGATTGGACCTAAGTGCAAGTGGGAGCTGTTAGACAGTTTTGTCTGCCCTTAGCTTCAATCAGAATGATGTACTTTATGAGTTTATTGTAAATGAATAAAAGTGCATATTTGATTCTTGTTCCCTTGGTATGTTTCTGTGTAATACCCTTAAACTGGACACTTAATGAGACTCGTGTTAGTTTAGAATGTTCACAGCCAGTGGGTCGGTCTGGGGAGACCTATCATGACAAGGCTGACACTGTGGTGCCACCATGACAAGGCTGACACTGTATTGCCCTAGACCTTGGAGATTGATGGGCAAAACTGGAAAGTTACACCCGACCCCTAGACTTGATTATGATACTGCACTAGGTGTCGGATTGGGCTGTCTTTGATATACCAATCAGTGAGATCCTTAGCGGGGGTCAAAACCTGGGTATGTTGGGACAGTCTGAGAATTCATTTGAGTTGGTGATCATAGTGACAGGATCAGCCCCTTTGTCGGACAAAGGTAATGATCGGGGATGCACTCTCACTGATGGAAACCAAGACTGCTGGCAGCCGATTTCAACCGTTGAGATTTGTTTTGCAAAGTATTTTTTATATGAGATATAAAAGTATATATATTATGGTTTCTCAAATGTTTGCAAAAAGGTTTTAATTCCCGGGATCCATATAAGTAGAGAGTGCAACACTGTTCCTTGCAGCCGAGGGAGAGGTCCTCTCTTGTCGGTCAGTGTATGATCATTATGGACTGAGAGGTTAAGTGTATGACCATTGAGGATAATAACTGATGGGCTAATCTTGCATCTGCCCACTGTCCCTGGGTGCTACAAGGTGGCTTGGCCCAAGGACCACTTAGGGTAAATGTTGAGCCCATGGAGCCCATTCGATGGGTTTTAGGGGGTGCACTGTCCATAGCAGTGTATTCGGCCAGGCCTTGAAACAAAGGCTGGGCCGAACCCATGTGGCTGATGTGTAGATCAATACTTGGGTCCCACGCCATACAAGGAATCCCAACTGGGCAGCTGTTAGGAAGGTTAAGTGAGTACATAAGCTTAATGGGCCTAAAGCCCATTTCGAACTGGGCTATTTATTTAGTTAATTAAAGGGGCGAATTCTGAGATGGATTAGCAGATAGGATAGGGTCTTAATCTTATCCACTCAGAGAGTCCAGATCTGAATTTGATTCAGATCTAGAATCCTCTTAATAAGATTAGGAGAAAGCTAATCTAGTTTGTAGATAATATAAGGGTTTATCCCTATCACTTAAAGAGAAGTCTTATCCAAATATGATTTGGATAAGCTGCTCCTAATTGGATTAGGAGCTGATCTTTTAGGTTAACAAAAGAAGGAGGGGGCAGCAGCCTTGAGAAGACACACAACATCAGATTTTCTTTAGTGCTGAAATCAAGAGGAGAGAATTCTGCACCCTGCGAATACTCTCTTGCTGCCTCCCTGCTCTTGCCGCCCTGTTTGCCAGTTCGATCTCTAGTTGTGGGAGAAGTCAAGATTGGATCTTGACATCAGTTCTTTGAGAAATGATTGAAAGGAAGCTATGCTCACGTACCATCCTGCTGATTCTTGTGAAGGACAGAGTTCTTGGAGAAGAACACTGCTGATTCTGCTCCATCCTGCACTGCGCCATCTTCAGTGGGAGCAGTTTTTGGATCCTTCCTTGGGTGTGAACACCTCCATTGGGAGATACTACTTCTCCGTATCAGGTATAATTCTCTCCTACTCCTTTTGGTTCAGATCTGATTCAGTTTAAGGTTCAAGAATGATCCTTGAAAATATGATTTTCTAAATAGGGAAAGCGATTCCTAGTTGAAGGGAGAGAAAAATTTCTGAAATTCGCCCCCTTATTCCACAATCTTTGGGCATCCATAGGATGGATCTCTCATCCCTTCAATATTATGGTTTCAAAATGTTTGCAAAAAGTTTTAATTCCCGGGATCCATGTGAGTAGAGAGTGCAGCACTGTACCTTGCAGCCAAGGGAGAGATCCTCTCTTGTCGGGCAGTGTTTGATCATTATGGGCTGAGAGGTTAAGTGTAAGACCATCGAGGGTAATTCCTGATGGGCTAATCTTGCATCTGCCCACAGTCCTTGGGTTTTTATAAGGTGGCTTGACCCAAGGACCATTTAGTGTAAATGTTAGGCCCATTAAGAGCCCATGGTGATGGACTCAGGGGTTCACTGTCCCCTACAGTGAATTCGGCCAGACCTTGTAATAGAGGCTGGGCTGAACTCATGTGGCCGATGTGTACATCAATGTTTGGGTCCCACGCCATACAAGGATAACCAATTTGGCAACAGTTAGGAGGTTAAGTGACCACATAGACTTAATGGGCCTAAAGCCCAATTCGAACTGGCTTAATGAGATTAATTAAAATAGGGTGGTTTTGTGATTTAGATCAGTAGATAGGATAGGGGATTATCCCTATCCACTCAGAGAGTCCAGATCCAAATAAAGATTTGGATCAGGAATCTCCTAATTTGATTAGGAAGGCTGATCTTTATCTGTAGATAAGTTAAAGGATTATCCTTATCTCTTAAAGAGAGTCTAGATCCAAATACAAGATTTGGATTAGGAAACTCCTAATGGGATTAGGAGATGCTCTCTTTAAAGGCTATAAATAGAGGAGTAGGGCGGACCTCCAAATTACAACATTCAGTTCGCAGATTTCACAGAAAGAAGAATTTGCAGTTTGACTCCTCCTGTCTTCTGCTCTTTCTTGCTCTTGCTGCCTTGTCAGTTCGATCTCCACCTGTGGGAGTGATCAAGAAAGGTTCTTGATATTACCTTTGTTAGATAGTTTTGTAAGCCCTTAGCTTCAATTTGATTTGATGTACTTTTGACATTTAGTGTAAATAAATAAAGTACATGTTCGATTCGTGTTGTATTGTATGATTGTGTGTAAAACCCTAAAACTGGACACTTAATGATTGTGTGTAAGACCCTAAAACTGGACACTTAATCAAGAAAGAAGCGGAGAAATCCTAAGGGGATTAACAAAATTCGAACCTAGGATTTTGAGAAAGAAAATTTACTGCGAATTGAGATAGGATCTCATACACTCCAGAGAGAAGAGAAGCAATCTTCACCATCTTCATCTCAGGAGTTCTCCTCCAGCCACCGCCAATCTCTGAAAAGATTCAATCTTTGAAGAAAAGAAATCAAGAAATCAGTTCTTGATATCAGTTTTGCAGAAGGAACTGAAAAGATTCGGTGCTCAGTGTTTCCAGAGGATTCTTGTGAAGGATTCAGTGTGTAGGACGCACTCTGCTGGTTCCGTTCCACAAATTGTTGTGTCATCTTCAGCAAGAGAGGATCTTGATATCCTCTTTGGGCGTGAACACCAACTTTGGGAGATACTGCTTCTCTGGATTAGGTATAATTCCTCCATTGTCTTTTGGTTCAGATCTGGTTCGATTATGGTTCAAGTAGGATCCTTGAATATTGTATTCTAAATTTAGGGAATATGATTCCCAGTTGGAAGAAGGTAGGAAAATTTTTGAAATTCGCCCACCCATTTCGCAACCTTTTTGGCGTCCATACGATGGATCCTACCATTCTTTCAACCTTTTGGTTGAAAAGGTAATCTGAAGTCGTGTTCACCAGCCCTCCATCACATTCTTGCTGAAGAATTTGGTTCTTACTGAAGAGCCATCCTACTGATTCTGCTCCACCTCACACTGTGTCATCTTCAGTGGGAGCAGTCTTTGGTTTTCTCCTTTGGCATGAACACCTTCGTTGGGAGTTACTGTTACTCCGTATCAGGTATATCCCTCTCCTACCTTTTGGTTTCAGATTTGGTCCGGTTTGGTTTCAAGATTGATCCTTGAAAATGCAGTTTTCTAAAATAGGGAATGTGATTCCCACATGGGAGAGAGAGAAATTTTTGAAATTTCGCCTAACCTTCCTGCAGGGTTTGGCCATCCATATGATGGATCTCTCATCCCTTCAGTGGCATCAGAGTCAGGTGCAAATCATGAAATCAAAATTAACCAGATCTGAATCTACGCAAATGGGCAGAAGGAGTTCTACCCGATTTGCGCAGATTAACGTTTTTCTGTTTCTAAACTGTGTGCTGATGGATATACTGTTTACTTTAGTAATATGATTACTATTAAACGGAATAATAAATTCATTGCATGCAGGGAACTAGAGAACGGTCTCTATGTTCTACATTCTTCTCTAGAAGCTAACTTAACCGAAACTACATCGGTCGAAATCCCCAAGAAAAGGACTCATGATATAGTCAGTCCTACGTGCCTGTGGCATTACCGACTTGACCGTATCGGTATTGATCATCACAAGGCTGGTAAAGGATGGTCCTTTGGATTTTCTAACCGTAGAAGATCTTCCCACTTGTGAACCTTGCCTCCGAGGCAAGATGACAAAACGACCATTTAACGGTAAGCCTGAAAGATGTACAGGCACACTTGACCTTATACATACTGATGTATGTGGTCCCTTGAGTGTCAGGACTCGTAACCAACACGTATACTTCATCACTTTCACCGATGATTTTTCACGATATGGTTACGTGTACCTGATGAGATAGAAGTCTGAATCCTTTGAAAAGTTCAAGGAGTTCAGACAAGAAGTCGAGAAACAATTAGGGAGAGAAATTAAGGCCCTTCGATCAGATCGAGGTGGCGAGTATCTCTCTGACGAATTCAGGGACTACTTGAAGGCCAACGGGATAATATCACAATTGGCTCCTCCTGCAACACCACATTTTAACAGTGTTTCAGAGAGAAGGAATAGGACATTGTTAGACATGGTCCGGTCACTTCTCACACGCTCGGAATTACCCACATCCTTTTGGGGATATGCATTAGAGACTGCTATCTACGTGCTGAATCGGGTTCTAACCAAATCGGTTCCGAAAACTCCATACGAACTTTGGACCAAAAAGAAACCGAGTGTAAGACACTTGAAGATTTGGGGTTGTCCTGCGCACATTAAAAGAATGAGTGCAGACAAGTTGGAATCCAAGACCAGTCGTTGCCTATTTGTAGGCTACTCAAAAGATTCAGTGGGTTATCTTTTCTATGACCCAAGTGAGCAGAAAGTATTCTGCAGTTGAAATGCCCAATTCTTAGAGACTGATTACATCCTAGACACCCATCGTTAGGAAATAGTTCTTGATGAGGAGTGCCCAAGAGCAGTGGGAAATGTTCCACAAGTTCCAGGTAGTGACCAACCTAGAAGATCCACTCGGGTATCCAGACCACCAGTCTATTATGGTTATGACCAGGATAGTTACCTGGTCGAAGCCTTCACTAGTGAGGAGGATCCCGTGACTTACGCGGAAGCTATGTTGGACATAGAATCCCAGAAGTGGGTGGAGGCCATGAGAGCTGAGATGGACTCGATGGAGGCCAATGAAGTCTGGACTCTAGTAGATCCACCCTCCAGGGTAAAAGCAATTGGTTGCAAATGGATCTATAAGAGGAAGAAGGGCCCCGATGGCAAGATTGAGACTTATAAAGCTCATTTGGTGGTAAAAGGGTATACTCAAAAAGAAGGCATCGACTATGAGGAAACCTTTTCGCCCGTGGCCATGACTACAAGATTTGGCAAATGGATGTCAAAACTGCGTTCCTGAATGGAGATCTTAGTGAAGATATCTACATGCAGCAGCCACAAGGCTTCATTGCTGCTGGTCAGGAACACATGGTATGTAAACTTAATAGATCCATATATGGACTTAAGCAGGCTTCTAGGAGTTGGAACATCTGTTTTGACTCTACCGTCAAATCGTTTGACTTTGAGCAGAATCTGGATAAGCCCTGTGTTTACAGGAAGTCCAGTGGGGATAAGGTCACCTTTTTGGTGTTATATGTTGACGATATCCTACTCATTGGGAATGATGTAGGAATGTTGACTACAGTCAAGGTATGGCTTTCGCAGCAATTCTCCATGAAAGATCTTGGAGAAGCTTCCTATATACTGGGTATTCGACTCTATAGAGATAGGTCGAAGTGGATAATTGGATTATGCCAGGCTGCTTACATTGACAAAATTGTCAAAAGGTACAGCATGGAGAACTCCAAGAATGGAAACGTTCCTTTCAGGCACGGAGTCACTCTCTCCAAGAAGATGTCTCCCAAGACTTCTAAGGAGATTGAGGGCATTAAAGACGTTCCCTATGCCTCAGCCGTAGGGAGCATCATGTATGCCATGCAGTGCACTCGCCCTGACATTGCTCAGGCGGTGAGTGTCGTAAGCAAGTTCCAGGCCAACCCAAGGTAGGAGCATTGGACTGCTGTGAAGAACATACTCAAATACCTTCGAAGGACAAAAGAGTTTTGTCTAGTATATGGTAGTTCACTACAAATTCTGGGGTATATTGATGTCAATTTCTAGTCGGATCCAGATGATAGAAAGTCTACATCTGGATATGTTTTCATGATAGGATTGTGTGTTGTTTGCTGAAAAAGCAGCAAACAGGGGTCCACGACAGACTCCACAACCAAAGCCGAGTACATTGCCGCAAGTGAAGCTGCCAAGGAAGCCGTGTGGATGAAGAAGTTCGTTCACAAATTAGGAGTGGTTCCGTCCAGCACATCACCCATCCTGTTATTGTGTGACAACAATGGAGCGATCGCCCAGGCTAAGGAGCCTCGGGCCCACTCGAAGTCAAAGCACATCGAGAGGAAGTACCATGTACTACGGGAGATCATTAGTAGAGGGGACATCCTGATTCAGAAGGTAGCATCAGCGGATAATGTGGCAGACCCATTGACTAAGCTACTCACACAGAAGGTGTTTGAGAAACACATGGAAAGTATGGGACTCTTGCTTGTACCAAATTGGACCTAAGTGCAAGTTGGAGCTGTTAGACAGTTTTGTATGCCCTTAGGTTCAATCAGTTTTGATGTACTTTTGATATTTAATGTAAATAAATAAAGTACATGTCTGGTTCATGTTGTGTGGTATGCTTCTTTGTAGGACCCTAAAACTGGACACTTAATGTGACTTGTGTTAGTTTTAAATGTTCACAGCCGTTGGATAAGTCTGGGGAGATTTATCTTGTCAAGGCTGACACTGGTGTGCTGCTAACTGTTGGTGTGGCTTGTCTCAGGCGCCAGGGTGAGTAGCTTACTTGAACCCTTGAATCGGACTAGATTTCCAGTATTGCCCTGGACCTTGGAGATTGATGGGCAAAATTGGAAAGTTACACCTAACCCCTAGACCTGATTATGGTACTGCACTAGGTGTCGGATTGGGCTGATTTTGATATGCCAATCAGTGAGATCCTTAGCGAGGGTCAAAACCTGGGTATGCTGGGACAGTCTGAGAATTCATCTGAGTGGGTGATCATAGTGACGGGATCAGCCCCTTTGTCGGACAAAGGTAATGATCGGGGATGCACTCTCTCTGATGGAAACCAAACTGCCGACAGTTGATTTCAATCGTTGGAATTTTGTTTTGCAAAATTTATATATATGATATATACTTATATATGGTTTCAAATTGTTTGCAAATGGTTTTAATTCCCGGGATCACTGTGAGTAGAGAGTACAACACTGTTCCTTATAGCCGAGGGAGAGGTCCTCTCTTGTCGGGCAGTGCTTGATCATTATGGGTTGAGAGGTTAAGTGTAAGGCCATTTAGGATAATATCTGATGGGCTAATCTTGCATCTGCCCACAGTCCCTGGCTTTTTATAAGATGTTTTGGCCCAGGGACCACTTAGTGTAAGTGTTGGGCCCATAGGGTCCATGTGATGGGCTCAAGGGGTTCACTGGGTTTTCTATTGAATTTGGCTAAGCCTTGTAACAAAGGCTGGGCTGGACCCATGTGGCTGAAAGGCTGATTTGGTTTGGTGCTCTAAGCCTCCAACGAGTTCTTGTGAAGAGTTCGGTTCGTGAGACGTACACTATTGGTTCTGCGCCACCATCGCTGTGTCATCTTCAGCGGGAGAAGATCTTGGATCTTTCTTTGGGCGTGAACACTGACGTTGGGAGATTTTGATTCTCCGTATCAGGTATAACCCTTTCCCTAATCTTTGGTTCAGATCTGGTCTGGTTTGGTTCGAGTAGATCTTTGAATATTCGATTCTAAAATAAGGGAATGCGATTCTTAGTTGGAAGAAAGGTAGGAAATTTTTGAAATTCGACCACCCATTCCGCAACCTTTTTGGCATCCATGCGATGGATTCTACCATTCTTTCACATGGGCCATAAGTATTTGGCCCATGCTGATTCGATAGTGGCTCTTGCGCACACCATGGCTGAATGCATATCATTGCCATGGTGTCCTTAAGATCATTGGATGATCTCCCTTCATGGTGGGCCCCACTCTAGCTTCCTCCCCAAGAGGAACCGTACGGAACCCTAGTCGTTTAGGGCCTATCTAAATCTTCTTTATGAAAGTCAGTAGGAGCCACTTTTGTTTGACCTAAATTAAAATAGAGCGTAATATTTCATTCCCTCCACTAAAATATGAGTGCATGTGATAGGGAGATTCATATGATGAACTCTCTAAAGGCCTTCCATCATTAACATGAAGATGGGTCCTTCAGTAATGAGGAAATGCACCAGAAAATTGGGCTATCCATTTGCTACTTGATCTGTTGGATTGTTTTATAAGATGATAGGGGCATTGTAGACCGATGTGGGAGGGGCCTATCCTAAAATGGAAGACTCTCTCACAGTACCTTTTCGTTGAATATGATGGGTGAGCACTCACTGGACTATAAGGTTTAACCAAAAATGGCAATGAACCTTGTCTGACAGAGGCCAAAGGGAAAGCTCATAAGATGTGTGGATATGATCCTTCATAGAAAGGTGGTGGGGTTATGCAGCTGAAACAGTTGGCTCCATGCACCCTATGTGATTTCCCACATTTCCAAAGAAATAATTCACAGTCTCCGTCACTGAGATAGGAGGAAAATCTCAGAGATGAATAAATGGAAATGATGCATAGATTAAAAGCCATATCTATGTAAATAACATGAATCAAATAAGGTTGTGGACTAATATTTGCTTTGCCCTTTATCAGAAATGACAAACGGTCAATTCGCTAAACTGTTGGACGACAACAAGCTTAAGGGCCCAAGTTATGCTGACTGGTTCCGTAACCTTATACTGGTCTTAATGTCTGAAAAATTGGACAAAATTGCTAAAAACTTTTTTCTAGACCATCCAGGTGACAGGGCTTCTGAGGCTAGACGAAGAGAGTATCAAGAATGGGAGGATAAAAATTCTCTTGCCCGGTGTTATATTATAGCCTCTTTGGATAATCTGATACAACGATAATTTGATAAGATCGAAGTGTCCAAGGACATATTGGATAGTCTAAAGGCTATGTATGAGGAGCATAACTGTTCTACTCGTCAGAAAGTCTTAAAGTTGTTTATGACTGCACAGATGACCGAGAACCAACAGGTTCATGACCATTGTCTGAAAATGATGGGTTATATTAATGAACTAGAGGCTCTCGGGTCAGGGCTAGACCATGACACTAAAATTGATGCTATCCTCAATTCCCTACCTCCCTCCTTCAATCAGTTTACCATGAACTATAACATTAATAAACTAAATGTTAGCCTTCAGGAACTTAGCAATATGTTGCAGAGGGTTGAAGAACTGATTAAGAAGGATAAGCCGATAGCCATGCTTATTGAAGGTGGCAAATCAGGCAAGAGAAAGCGGAAGGCTAAAGGGAAGACTTAGAAGAAAAGTAGCAAGGTTACGAAGCAGAAGAAGGATAAGGCATCGGATGCCTGTCACTTCTACAAACAGGCCAGCCACTAGAAGAGGATCTGTCCTCAATTTCTGGAGACTAAGAAGAAAGGTAATTTCAAATCTTTTATCATAGAGACCAATTTGTTGGTCACTTCTACTTCCTGGTGTATTGACTCCGAGGCTTCAACTCATGAGTGTAACTCATTGCAAGGGTTTAGGACAAGCGGAAGACTGAGTGACGGAGAGGTGATTCTCTACTTGGGGACTTCTGCAATAGTTGCAGCTATAGCCATAGAAACTGTAGAATTAGTTTTCAGAGAAGGAATTATTGTACTAAAAGATTGTCTTTTTGTACCAAATTTAAGAAGAAATTTGATTTCTGTCTCAAAATTGTGCATGGATGGTTATTCTATCTTATTCAGTAATGTGATTACTATTAAACGGAATAACAAATTCCTCGCATCCAGAGAACTTGAGAATGGTCTCTCCATCATTCTCTGGAAACGAACCTTACCGAAACTACGTCGAAAATAATCCCCAAGAAGAGGACCCATGATACTATGAATCCCACGTACCTGTGGCATTACTGACTTGGCAACATTAATATAGATCGTATCACAAGATTGGTAAATGATGGTCCTTTGGATTTTCTAACTGTAGAAGATCTTCCAACTTGTGAACCTTGCCTTCAGGGTAAGATGACAAAACGGTCATTTAACAGTAAGCCTGAAAGATGTAGACACACTTGACCTTATACATACTGATGTATGTGGTCCCCTGAATGTTACTCATAGCCAACATGTTTATTTCATAACCTTTACCGATGATCACTCACAATATGGTTATGTATACCTAATGAGACATAAGTCTGAATCTTTTGAAAAGTTCAAAGAATTCAGACAAGAGGTCGAGAAACAATTAGGGAGAAAAATTAAGACCCTTCGATCAAATCGAGGTGGCGAGTATCTCTCTGATGAATTCAGGGACTACTTAAAGGACAATGGGATAGTATCACAACTAGCTCCTCCTACTACAACACAGCTAAATGGTGTGTCAGAAAGGAGGAACCAAACTTTACTGGATATGTTCTGATCACTTCTCGTACACTCAGAGTTACCCACATTCTTTTGGAGTTACACATTAGAGACTACGATATATGTGCTAAACCGAGTTCTAACCAAACCCGTTACAAAAACTCCCTATGAGCTTTGGACCGGTAAGAAACCAAGTGTGAGACACTTGAAGATTTGGGGTTGTCTAGCACATGTAAAAAGAATAGGTGTTGACAAATTGGAACCCAAGACCAGTCGTTGCCTATTTATAGGCTACCCCAAGGGCTCTGTGGGTTACTTATTCTACGATCCAAAAGAGCAAAAGGTGTTTTGCAGTCGAAATGTCCACTTCTTAGAAGGAGATTACATCCTGGATAATCATCAGCAGGAAGTTGTTCTTGATTAGGAGAGCCCAGGGGTAGTGGGAGATGTCCCACCAGCTCTAGAAAATAACCAACCTAGGAGATCTACCCGGGTTTCCAAGCCTCTAGGTCGTTTCAGATATGACTAAGAAAGTTACTTGGTGGAAGCCATGACCAGTGAGGAGGATCATGGATCCCATGACTTAATGAAGACCAATGGAGTCTGGACTCTGGTAGATCCGCCCCTTGGGGTAATAGCAATTTGTTGCAAATGGATCTATATGAGAAAGAAGGGCCCTGATGATAAGGTTGAGACCTATAAGGCTCGACTTGTGGCGAAAGGGTACACTCAGAAAGAAGGAATCGATTATGAAGAAACCTTTTCACCCGTGGCCATGCTTAAATCTATTAGGATCCTGCTAGCTGTAACAGCATACCATGATTACGAGATTTGGCAAATGGATGTCAAAACTGTGTTCCTGAATAGAGATCTTACTGAAGATATCTATATGCAGCAATTGCAAAGTTTCATAGCTGTGGGTCAAGAACACATGGTATGTAAACTAAACCGATCCATATATGGACTTAAGCAAGCTTCTAGGAGTTGGAACATCCGGTTTGACTCTACTGTCAAACAGTTTGACTTTGAGCAAAATTTGGATGAACCCTGTGTCTATAGGAAAACCAATGGTGATAAGGTTACGTTCTTGGTTCTGTATGTAGATGACATTCTACTCATTGGGAATGATGTAGGAATGTTAACTACGGTGAAAGTATGGCTTTCACAGTAATTCTCCATGAAAGATCTTGGAGAAGCCTCCTACATTTTGGGACTTCGACTCTATAGAGATAGATCAAAGAGTATAATAGGATTATCCCAATCTGCTTACATTGAGAAAATAGTCAAGAGATACAGCATGGAGAACTCCAAAAAAGGAAACGTTCCTTTCAGGCATGGAGTCACTCTCTCCAAGGTTATGTCTCCCAAGACTCCTGAAGAGATTGAGGGCATGAAAGAGGTTCCCTATGCCTCAGCCGTCGGGAGCATCATGTATGCCATGCTGTGCACTCGTCCTAACATTTCTCAAGTAGTGAGTGTGGTAAGCAGATACCAATCTAACCCAGGGTAGGAGCATTGGACTGCTGTGAAAAACATACTAAAATACCTTCGAAGGACAAAAGAATTTTGTCTGGTATTCGATGGTTGTTCAATACAAGATCTAGGGGTATACTGATGCTGATTTCTAGTCAGATCCAAATGATAGAAAGTCTACATCTGGTTATATATTTACGATAGGATCGTGTGTTGTTTGCTGGAAAAGCAGCAAACAAGGGTCTTGAGTAGTAAGAATAACAGTCCACAACCCAAGCCGAACACATTGCCGTAAGTGAGGCTGCCTAATGAATGAAGGTGTTCATTTTGGAATTTGGAATTCAGCACATCACCCATTTCACTGTTGTGTGACAACACTGGATCTACGGGAGATTGATGTTAAAGGGTAGCATCAGCGGAGAATGTGGTAAACCCATTGACTAAGCCACTAACACAGAAAGTATTTGAGAAACACATGGAAAGTCTGGGACTCCGGCTTGTACCCGATTGGACCTAAGAGCAAGTGGGAGCTATTAGACAGTGTATGCCCTTTGTTCCAATCAGAATGATGTACATTATGACATTTAATGTAAATGAATAAAGTACATATTTGATTCATGCTATTATGGTGTTTTTCAGTGTAATACCCTTAAACTGGACACATATGAGACTCGTGTTAGTTTAGAATCTTCACAGCCGTTGGATAGATCTGGGGAGATTTATCTTGCCAAGGCTGACACTGATGTGCCGCCAAGTTGGTTAGGGCGGCTTCTCTCAGCTGCCAGGGTGAGACCTAAGGTACATACAGTGTGAGTTTTCTTGAAACCCTAAACCGAACTAGAATTCCAGTATTGCCCTGGACCTTGGAGATAGATGGGCAAAACTGCAATGTTACACATGACCCCTAGACTCAATTATGATACTACACTAGGTGTCAAATTAGGCTGTCTTTGATATGCCAATCAGTGAGATCCTTAGAGGGGGTCAAAACTTGGGTATGTTGGGACTGTCCGAGAATTCATCTGAGTAGGTGATCATAGTGACAGGATCAGCCCCTTTGTCGGACAAAGTGAATGATCGGGGATGCACTCTCTCTGATGGAAATCTAAACTACCGGCAGTTGATTTCAACCATTGAAATTTGTTTTGCAAAATATATTTATATAGAGATATACATATATATATATATATTATGGTTTCAAAATGTTTGCAAAAGGTCTTAATTCCTGGGATCCATGTGAGTAGAGAGTGCAACACTGTACCTTGCAGCCAAGGGAGAGGTCCTCTCTTGTCAGGCAGTGTTTGATCATTATGGGATGAGAAGTTAAGTGTAACACCATTGGGGGTAATACCTGATGGGCTAATCTTGCATCTGCCCATAGTCCTTGGGTTTTTATAAGGTGGCTTGACTCAAGGACCATTTAGTTGAATTAAATCAACTAATTCAGTTCCAATATCTTCTCCCAACACTACTAATAAAATAAAGATGATAAAGCTGAGATACCATCTAGATTTAGTAGGTCCAATAGCAATAAGGTTGATTTAGTGCTTGTTTGATTTCACTTAAAATAAGTAGTTTTTTTTATAATTACTTAATAAAAGTGTTGGGACCACACATTAAGTGGAAAATAAGCATTTGTGGGTGTTGGGTAAAAAAGTACTAACAAAGTACTTATTTGATATTGAAGTACTTATTAAAAAAGCCACTTGAGAATTGCTTTTTTTAAGTACTTGTTAACAAGTTGACCTGCAATTTTGGGACTAAAATGTCCCTGTTTATTTTTTAAATACCCAGAATACCCCCATCTCTCCTTAAACCCCCTTCTTCCTCACTCAAACAAGGTTGAGCATACCAACGGTGGCACCTTCCTTGGGAGCGACCGGCGACCGACACCTTCCTTGGGAGAGACCGGTGACTGACACCTTCCTTTGGACTTGTATATATGTATGAGTGAAGTGAGGGCTAAAATTGTCATTTGTCTCAATATAAGCACTTATGGGGAAAGTAGCTTACCAAACATCCCTACCCCAATAAGTGCTTAAAAACATAATAAGTGATTTAGCAAGTGGGTCACCAAACAACTTTAAGTGGTTGTTAAAATAAGTACTTCTAGAAAGTACTTCTTTTAACAACCACTTAATCATCAAACAGGGCCTTAGCCTCCTTAGTTGAAGGTATAGTATATTATCTTCCAAAGTGGCATCACATGGGGTGAACTCAGTAGAGATATCTTCAAGAAAAGGAGTTGTAGAAGAAAATAAATCAACAAAATAGCTTCTAATAGTACCTTCAATGAAATAAATCAACAAAATAGCTTCTAATAGTACCTTCAATAACCGAAGGGTTAGATGTCCATTGACCATGAGAACCCTTTAACTAATATATGCTATTTTTACACTTTCTATTAAAGGCATAAATCTGGAAAAATTTACTATTTTTGTCTCTGACTTGCAACCATCTACAATGTGCTCGTTAGTGCTAATACAAATCTTCAAGATCCCTTTGTAATGATCTTTCCTCTTGAAAATTATCATTAGGTCTAACAGTTGATTGGAGAGCTACAATTTGAGAAAGGAGGAGCTCCCATTGTTTCTTTAACTATCCATAATTAGAGGAAATCCACTATTATAGATTAATTTTTGTCAAAGCACACCTGGCAAGAAAGTTTTCAAAACTAGAATGCCACATGTTAGATACTTGATTATGGAAACCATCTACCTGAGTCCAATAAGCTTCAAAACATAGGGGAAGTTCTTCCGATGTCTACTTCGCATTGTTATTCAAAGATATTAGACAGTGATCTGAACCTACAATAAGAAGATGTTTAACTTTAACCCATGCTGAAGAGAAAAACAGAATCTAGGAGTCAGACACAAAAACCCAATCAATGCAATCCAAAATAAGAAGATTAAGCTACCACCTATTAGACCATGTGAAATGAGGACCCTAGAATCCAATGTCTTGGAGATGGTAGTTGTTCGGGTGATGGTTGAGCTGGTCAAGGATGCCATGTGGCTATCTCCGTGGCTGGTCCCCTCTCAGGCCATGTCGACGCCATGCATAACAAAAGAGCATGACTAAGAAGGAGTGTCCCAGACGGATAAGGAAGCGAACTCCACCAGGGAAGAAGAAACCTCCCGTAGACCTCAGCGGATGCCCTCATCTTGACAACCCCAGAAGCCCTATCCATCTGGAAAACATACACCTAACTATAAATATGTATTCCTATTAGACAGTGTATGCCCTTAGCTCTAATCAGATTGATGTACTTTTGAAATTTATTGTAAATGAATAATAGTACATAATTTATTCATGTTATATATGGTGTGTTTCTATGTAATACCCTTAAACTGGGCACTTATGAGACTCGTGTTAGTTTAGAATCTTCACAGCAGTTGGATAGACCTGGGGAGGTTTATCCTGCCAAGGTTGACACTAATATGCTACCAAGTCAGTTGGGGTGGCTTCTCTCAGCTACCAGGGTGAGACTTGAAGCACATGTAGTGTGAGTTTATTTGAAACCCTGAACTGGACCATATTCTAGTTATGCCTTGGACCTTGGAAACAGATGTGCAAAACTGGAAAGTTACACCTAACCCTAGACTCAATTATGGTACTACATTAGGTGTTGGATTGGGTTGTCTTTGATATGCTAATCTGTGAGATCCTTAGCGGGGGTCAAAACCTGGGTATGTTGGGGTAGTTTGAGAATTCACCTAAGTGGGTGATCATAGTGATAGAATCAGCCCCTTTGTCGGACAAAGTGAATGATCGAGGAATGCACTCTCTCTAATGGATACCTAAATTGTCGGTAGTTGATTTCAAACTTGTTGAGACTTGTTTTGCAAAATATATTTATATAGAGATATACATATATATTATGGTTTCACAAAATGTTTGCAAAAGGTTTTAATTCCCGGGATCCATGTGAGCAGAGAGTGCAACACTGTACCTGGCAGCCGAGGGAGAGGTCCTCTCTTGTCAGGCAGTGTTTGATCATTATGGGCTGAGAGGTTAAGTGTAAGACCATTTAGGGTTTTTAACTGATGGACTAATCTCACTTAAGTCCATAGTCCTTGGGCCTTCATAAGGTGGCTGGACCCAGGGACCATTTAGTGTAAATGTTGGGCTTGCTAAGAGCCCATACTGATGTGCTCAGGGGTTCACTGTCTTCAATAGTGAATTCGGCCAAGCCTTATAACAGAGGTTAGGCTAAACCCATATGGCTTTTGTGGAGATCAATGTTAGGGTCCGACGCCATACAAAGAGAGCCAAGCTAGCCAACAAATTAAAAGGGAAGTGAGTCTGATGCTTTAATTTGCCAAAAGCCCATTTCGAACTGGGCTAATGAGATTAATTAAAAGAAGGCGAATTTGAGTTTAAATATGCTACTGAATCAGCAAGAGGATAAGATATATCTTATCCACTTAAGAGTTCAGATCCAAATAAAGATTTGGATCAAAGAACCCTTTCCTAATAGGATTAGGAAGTTGATCCAGAGAGATTATAAATAGAGGGAAAAATCCTTCTATTAAACACTGACGGGTTGTCGAAGCCCTCAAAATTAATTCCAGTCCCACCTTACTATAAACTTGTAGTAACTGTGGTACCAGGACGAATCCCACAGGGAGCCAGTAAATAATTTCTCAGCCGAATGCGCAATATAAAGAGTGGGCAATTTGAATAATTTAAAATTCTAAAATAACAAAAGAGCAATTAACAACTAACAAGGAAAATTCAGTCTCATCGAATTCTGATCCAAGGCTTCGGATTGAGTCAATTGGTCATCGATCATAGGTAAACTTCAGTAGTTTTGCAATTCAAGTAATTAACCTTAAGATTTATTAGGATAGCCATAATAAACCTCGTGTTTTCCTGAATTAGTTGACTAAACCTAGCATTCGATCAACACTTATCATTAGTCGACTGGGTACGATAGCATTCCATATCAATTAATGATAGCAATAACCTTTGTGAAAACAGTTAAACCAAAATAACAATAATTGAGATAGCTGCAATTATCGAATCTTGTTCTGTTGATTCCCCTTAGGTTAAAACATACCCATACATTGGTCAAAGGCTGTCACGAACAATTGACCCATGTAGGATAATAACCTAATTGCTACTTGTACCACTATTCGTGACAATTACAGATCATCAAACCATGGATAGCAGTAGAAAGATCAACATTAATTAATTTGTTGGACTAATTAACATTTACATCCATAAGAACATGCACAAGAATCAATGAATACTTGAATTAAAAGCAAGAATTTAAATTAAACACATAACCTCACGATGACACAATTGAATCAACAATTCCCCTTGAATCAGAAAAGAAAAGCTTAGCCGCTCATGGTTGTCGACTCCCTCTTGCTCTGCTTCCCAGATGAATGGACTGATCTTCTGAATTGATTGAGTGCTTCAGTGATTGAGTGATGCCTAAAGCTGGTCCACCCATCCTTTATATAGCTTTAGGATTACATTTGAAATTTGAATATGATGGGACTCTTTATTCTTGAATTCGAGTTGGGCTCTTTAATAACTTGGGCCGCTACAAGGCTTTCCTGCGAATTGGGCTTCAGTTGTGAACTAGGCTTTACTACGAATTTGTTCTGACTTTGGGTCTGATTTTGACCTTGATTCAGACTGAATCTGTCAAAACCCAGAACATGAAAGTTGTGGAATTCTCCCTTTTTCTTTCCGGTGCATCTTGAATCATCCCAATCGGAGTCAGGGTTCGAGAGTTATGCCCAGACTACTGAATGGTGCTGAAATTGTGCAAAATCGTCCGATTAGCCTTGTTTCCCTCCTGTCGCCTTCTTGCTTGCCCTAAATCGAAATACAAGAATGGTGAGTCCAATTAGGTACTAATTAAGTATAAAAGACTGAATATTGAGGGATAAAAATATGATAATTTTTATTCTCATCAAATCCCCCCACACTTAAACCTTGCCCATCCTCGGGCAAGACAAAATTCAAGAAAATATAGAACAAGAACAAACTAACTATCCTATCGATTTTTAAACTCAACTCTCCTTCATCTTTTTTCACAAATATTCTAGGTTAAATATTGTGAACAGTTAAATCAACACAACCCAGTCATACACGACTCATTCATCAGTCAATCCAATTTTTGCTACAACAAACTAGGTAGTAAATCAGGGAAAACCATTTTATTTCCTCTCTTTTTATTTTCTTTTTCTCTCCTCTGAAGAAGTGAGTGCATTTTATGCTCCATCTCACTTTTGGATTACTTGGTCAGTAGGTGCATTTTATTCTCCATCCTACTGTTTGAATTGCTAGCTAGTAGGTGCATTTTATGCTTCGTCCTACTATCAGATGACTTGGCTGGTACGTGCATTTTATGCTCCATCCTACCATCGGATGACTTGGCTTGTGGTGCATTTTATGCTCCATCCTACCATCGGATTACTTGATTGGTAGGTGCATTTTATGCTCCATCCTACCAATTGTAGCAATGGTAAAACACTACCCCACTTACTTAAACCTGAATTTAGGACTAGCTTAACTGGAAATGGCTTCATATAAGTCATGTACTCCTTGATCGTACCTCATTACTAGGTTCACAAGAATTTCCTAGAACATTGTTTCAATTGATTTCAATAGAGTTGAGTTTTTTTTTTTTTTTTCTTTTTTTTTGAAAAGCAAATGCAGAAAAACGTGACCTAAATCAAAATTTAAAACGCAACCTAAACTCTAACCTAAATCCCCTCCCCCACACTCAAAACTTACATTGTCCCCAATGTGAGGTGAAATGCAGAGAAAGGGCAGAAAAACTAAACTAGAAATGTAGAAATGCAAAACAAAAAGAAAAAGGGAAAAACAACTTTCCTATCATGGATCCTCTAACTCTCGTGGTCGCAGCTTTTGGTGTGCTCCTCTTTCATCCATCATGGTGGGTTCACATTTGGAATAAGGGCCTGCAAAATAGATGAAAGGAGTTTTGTGTGAGCTGGAGGTAAACTAAGAGTTATAGTTTTAAAAGATTCCAACTCAAAAGTCGAATTTTGCAATTCAGGATTGAACACAAACTCCTTTTCTGCTTGTTGTAATTGATCAGGCCCATTGTTAAGTGCAACTTTCAGTATGTCTTCATCATCTAGTTCAAAAGTTTGCTGCACTAAAGAGTCAGTAATATCTATAGAAAAAATGGAATGCACACAGGACGAATCTAACTCTTCCTTCATATCCATTTGTGCACTCAATTCGAGCTCCTCATTCATATCTTTTTCTTCAAAAATTTCCTTATTGGAACTCTCAGGTGGATCTTATTCTTCCTCTTCTTTCTGCTCTTCATCCACTTTCCTTAGCGAAGCAAGCTGTGACTGCAATTCCTTCCCACTTCTTAGCACCATTGCACTAGCACTCTCCTTGGGATTGACCACCGTTTGTGATGGTAGTTTTCCAGAAGTTTGTGCCTCCAACTTGCTAATAGAAGTAGTAAGTTGACTGGTTTGGTTCCCTATGTTCTGGATGCTGGCCCTTGTTTCCTGTTGGAATTGTTGAGTGTTAGTCGCTAGAGCCTTAACTATCTCATCTAAAGACATACCTAAACTTGAGGGTTGATTTTGGGCTTGGGTAAGTGCTGGAATTGGAGGTTATCTGTTGAAAGCTTGAGGTTGGAATCTCTGTGGCCCTCCTTGATTTCCATAGCTCAAATTGGAATGATCCCTCCACCCAGGATTGTAATAGTTAGAAAAGGGATCATATTTTCGTTGAGGTTGGCTAGGAAATCCTCCTACGACATTGACTTGTTGCATTGAATCATCTCGCAATGATGGGCACATGTCCGTAGGATGCCTAGGAATTAAGCATATGCCACAAACCGCAGTCATTTTTAATTGCCCTGCATCCAATTGACGAACCAAAGCAATTAGATCAGAAATTTGACTTTCCAGATTAGAATAGCTTACCTCATTAACACGTCTGATAGCTCCATCTATTCTTGCTCTAAATTGTTGAGAGTTCTTAGCCACCTTACAACAAAATTGTAGTAATAGTGGTACCAGGTCGAATCTCACAGGGGCCAGTAATTAATTTCTCAGCCGAAAGCGCAATTAGTGGGAAATTCGAATAACTAAAATTCTAAAATAACAAAAGAGCAAATAACAACTTGAAGGGATGAGAGATCCATCCCATGGACGCCCAAAGATTGCGGAAGAAGGGGTGAATTTCAAAAAAAAATTTCTCTCCCTTCAACTGGGAATCGCATTCCCTATTTAGAAAATCATATTTTCAATGATCATTCTTGAACCTTAAACTGAATCAGATCTGAACCAAAAGGAGTAGGGGAGA
Organism: Nelumbo nucifera; assembly: GCF_055504915.1. Lineage (NCBI taxonomy): Eukaryota > Viridiplantae > Streptophyta > Magnoliopsida > Proteales > Nelumbonaceae > Nelumbo > Nelumbo nucifera. The sequence goes on from NC_142652.1 coordinate 69,066,767, forward strand.
ATTATACCTGATACGGAGAAGTAGTATCTCCCAACAAAGGTGTTCACGCCCAAGGAAGGATCCAAAAACTGCTCCCACTAAAGATGGCGCAGTGCAGGACGGAGCAGAATCAATAGTGTTCTTCTCCAAGAACTCTGACATTCGCAAGAATCAGCAGAATGGTACGTGAGCACAACTTCCTTTCAATCCTTTCTCAAAGAACTGATGTCAAGATCCAATCTTGACTTCTCCACAACTGGAGATCGAACTGGCAAACAGGGCGGCAAGAGAGTATTCGCAGGGTGCAGAATTCTCTCTTCTTGATTTCAGCACTCAAGAAAATCTGATGTTGTGTGTCTTCTCAAGGCTGCCACCCCCTCCTTCTTTCGTTAACCTAAAAGGATCAGCTCCTAATCCCTATCTTAAGGAGATAGGGATAAACCCTTATCTTATCTGCAGATTAGATTAGCTTTCTCCTAATCTCATTAGGAGGTTTCTAGATCTGAATCATATTCAGATCTGAACTCTCTGAGTGGATAAGATTAAGACCCTATCCTATCTGCAAATCCATCTCAGAATTCGCCCCTTTAATTAACTAAATGAATCGCCTAGTTCGAAATGGGCTTTAGGCCCATTAAGCCTATGTGCTCACTTAACCTTCCTAACTGCTACCCAGTTGGGCTTCCTTGTAAGGCGTGGGACCCAAGCATTGATCTACACATCAGCCACATGGGTTCGGCCCAGCTTTTGTTACAAGGCCTGGCCGAATACACTGTTAAAGACAGTGCACCCCCTGAAACCCATCGAATGGGCTCTATGGGCCCAACACTTACCCTAAGTGGTCCCTGGGCCAAGCCACCTTGTAACATCCAAGGACTGTGGGCAGATGCAAGATTAGCCCATCAGGTATTATCCTCCTCTCAGCCCATAATGATCACACACTGCCTGACAAGAGAGGACCTCTCCCTCGGTTGCAAGGAACAGTGTTGGACTCTCCACTTATATGGATCCCGGGAATTAAAACCTTTTTGCAAACATTTGAGAAACCATAATATATATATATATACTTTTATATCTCATATAAAATATACTTTGCAAAACAAATCTCAACTGTTGAAATCGGCTGCCGGCAGTCTTGGTTTCCATTAGTGAGAGTGCATCCCCGATCATTACCTTTGTCCGACAAAGGGGCTGATCCTGTCACTATGATCACCCACTCAGATGAATTCTCGGACTGTCCCAACATACCCAGGTTTTGACCCCCGCTAAGGATCTCACTGATTGGTATATCAAAGACAGCCCAATCCGACACCTAGTGCAGTATCATAATCGAGTCTAGGGGTCGGGTGTAACTTTCCAGTTTTGCTCATCAATCTCCAAGGTCCAGGGCAATACTAGAAATCTGGTCCAGTTCAAAGATTCAATTAATCCTACACTGTATGTGCCTAGGGTCTCACCCTGGCAGTTGAGACATGCCACCCCAACCGACTTGGTGGCACCACAGTGTCAGCCTTGTCAGGATAGGTCTCCCCAGACCGACCCACTGGCTGTGAACATTCTAAACTAACACGAGTCTCATTAAGTGTCCAGTTTAAGGGTATTACACAGAAACATACCAAGGGAACGTGAATCAAATATGCACTTTTATTCATTTACAATAAACTCATAAAGTACATCATTCTGATTGAAGCTAAGGGCATACAAAACTGTCTAACACTAACAAGGAATATTTAGTCTTACCAACTCTGATCCAAGGGTTCGAATTGTGTCAATTGGTCTTCGATCAAAGGTAAAAATCAGCAGTCTTGCAACTCAAACATTTAACCTTCGAATTTATTAGGATAGCCATAATAAACCTCGTGTTTTCCTAATTTAGTTGACCAAACCCAGCATTCGATCAACACTTATCATTGACCGACTGGGCATGATAGCGTTCCATATCTATTAATGATAGCAGTAACCTCCGTGAAAACAGTTAAACCAAAATAAAAATAATTGAGATAGCTGCAATTATCCAATCTTGTTTCGTTGATTCCCTTTAGGTTAAAACATGCCAATACATTGGTCAAAGGGTGTCACGAACAATTGACCCAAAAAGATATTAACCTAATTGGTACTTGTACCACTATTCGTGACAATTACGGATCATCGAATTATGGATAGCAGTAGGAAGATCGACATTAATTAATTTGTCGGACTAATTAACATTAACATCCATAAGAACATGCACAAGAATCAACGAATACTTGAATTAAAAGCAAGAATTTAAATTAAACACATAACCTCACGATGACACAATCAAATCAACAATTCCCCTTGAATCAGAAAAGAAAAGCTTAGCCGCTCATGGTTGTCGACTCCCTCTTGCTCTGCTTCCCAGATGGATGGACTGATCTTCTGAAATGATTGAGTGCTTCAGTGATTGAGTGATGCCTAAAGCTGGTCCACCCCCCCTTTATATAGCTTTAGGAGGAGGGGCTCTCTCCAACTCCTCTTAGGAGATTATCCTCAAAAATAGAAAGTCATAATCAGTTTTGATCTAATCCTATCCTATCTCTTATCTAGTAATCTATCTTATCTAGTAATCTAATCTCAATCATCTTATCCTTCTAGGATTACATTTGAAATTTGAATCTGATGGGACTCTTTATTCTTGAATTCGAGTTGGGCTCTTTAATAACTTGGGCCACTACAAGGCTTTCCTGCGAATTGGGCTTCAACTGTGAACTGGGCTTTACTACGAATTTGTTCCATCTTTGGGTCCAATTTTGACCTTGATTCAGATCGAATCTATCAAAACCCAGAATATGAAAGTTATGGAGTTCTCCCTTATCTTTCCGGTGCATCTTGAATCATCCCAATCAGAGTCAGGGTTCAAGAGTTATGCCCAGATTACTGAATGGTGCAGAAATTGTGCAAAATCGTCCGATTAGCCTTGTTTCCGTCCTGTCGCCTTCTTGCTTGCCCTAAATCAAAGTACAAGAATAGTGAGTCCAATTAGGTACTAATTAAATATAAAAGACTGAATATTGAGGGATAAAAATATGATAATTTTTATTCTCATTTCGAACTGGGCTAATGAGATTAATTAAAAACAGGCAAAATTGAGTTCAAATATGCTACTGAATCAGCAAGAGGATAAGATATGTCTTATCCACTTAAGAGTTCAGATCCAAATAAAGATTTGGATCAAAGAACCCTTTCCTAATAGGATTAGGAAGTTGATCCAGAGAGGTTATAAATAGAGGGCGAAATCCTTATATTAAACACTTTTTGCATATCTAGTTCTTCTCTTTGTTTTTGTTGCCCTACCCAGTTCGATCTCCATTCTAGGACTGATCAAGAATTGTTGTTGATTCTAATTCTTGCTTGAAGAATCAGATCTGAGGTTGCGCTCACATCCCCTGCATGATCCTTGTTGAAGGATTGCAATTCTTGCTGAAGAATTGCTTGGCTGATCCTGCCTCACCCTAAGTTGTGTCATTTTCAGTGGAGGTGGGATTTCGTGACCTCTTTGGGAGTGAACACCTATGTTGGGAGCTACTTGCGTGGATTCCGTATCAGGTATAACCCTTCCTTAATCTTGGTTTCAGATTTGGTCTGTTTTATTTCAAGAACAAACATTGAAAAATGCAGTTTTTCTAAATTAGGGAATAGGATTCCCAGAAGGGAGAGAGAAATTTTTTGAAAATTTGATGTGTGTGTATGCCACACACTTTTTATCGTCTCATATATGGGTTTTATGATAAATATTAATGGTTCTTGCCCTAATTGAGCTTAATTTTAGGAAAGCAAGAGTTTGGAACAGTTTCGGGTTGATAGGGCATGAAGACATGGTGATATTGCTGCAAGGAAGCACTTCGGCCTAGGAGAAAAAGAGGCACAGCCATATGTTATCTGGGAGGCTCCAATAGGCAATTAATTTTAGCAGAGTCCGAGTAGGAGTAGGACTCTAAAGCTGCAAGAAAGAATATAAAAGAAAAAGGGAAGGAAGAAAGGGGAGGCTCGATTTTCTTAAAAAAAACCAAAGGAGAAGCGCTGGGAGAAAAATCACAAGGCTGCTGAAGGAGAATTGGAGAGGAGATTCAGATTTCATGCAAGAAATTTTAGATTGTCTTCTTTAATTCAACGATTTCGATAACCTACGTTCAACTAGGGTTTTCTTTAGTTGACTCTTTTATTCTTTTTGCCATGCGAACAATGATTGCTTTTATTTCAGCTATGTAATTAATCTTTTAATGTAATCCGATTGATGGTTATTCAGTTATTGGGATACCTTAATTAGGGTTTTTAATATTAAGAGTAATTTCGGCCAGTTTGTTCTTATTTCTTGAGATTACTTATGTTGCTTGAGAAAGGGTTTAGGTAATCGGACTAACTGATCAAGGGAACGAATGGAATGTACCTTAGAGATAATTTACATGATTCGTTTAGCATTTATTCAGCAAGAACTGATATCATTCAATTTTCTCATCTTTAATGCATCTACACTAATTAAACTCTTGATAGAGATATAAGGGTTATTACATGTTAGATAGATTGGCATGTGCTCAAAAGAGACTATTCATGACAATAGGGAAATCGCCAACCCATAGCTGAGATTAACATCTTATTTCTTGAGATTACTTATGCTGCTTGAGAAAGGGTTTAGGTAATCGGACTAACTGATCAAGGGAACAAATTGAATGTACCTTAGAGATAATTTACATGACTCGTTTGGCATTTATTCAGCAAGAACAGATATCATTCGATTTTCTCGTCTTTAATGCATCTACAGTAATTAAACTCTTGGTAGAGATATTGGGGTTATTACATGTTAGATAGATTGGCATGTGCTCGAAAGAGACTGTTCATGACAATAGGGAAATCGCCAACCCATAACTGAAATTAACATCATTTGGATAGTTTAATGAGATAATTATGGAACTGATTCTGCGATCAATTGAGTTTTCGTGAAGTCCTTTCTCCATTTAGTGAGGGTGATTCAATTCGAGAGCACTTAGAATAGTTAGCTAATTAGGAGGTAATTAATTAATTTTCGGATTATCAGATAACATAAGGTAGATTAAGAACTAGTAGTTGTTGGATTAATCCTCGTGGGAATGATACTTTATTTGCTCATTAGTATATTACTTGATCGGCTAGTGCACTTGATAGTGTAGTTCTAAAGACATCACGTTTTTGGCACCGTTGCCGAGGATTATCATAACAATATTAGGAATCATCTACTGTTGTTAATCTGATTTTGTATAATATATCCATGTTGTGTGTGTTATAGTATCTTTACAACTTTGACTTGTTCAGTATATGACATGCAACAGTGGGAAGGAGAGCATCATCTACGATCCGAAGATTGACCGAACTCTTCACCGTCGCCTTAGAGCCTTGAAGCAAGGGAAAGCTGAAAGAACGAAGATGGCCGAGCATAGGACTATGATGGACTATGTCAAGCCAACCCTCACCTAGATCGATCTCAACTTGGGATGAAATGGCCAGACTTTTCCTATCCAAGTATTTTCCTCCATCCAAGACTGCAAAGATGCGGAATAACATTACAACTTTCACTCAGCAAGACGGAGAATCATTATATGAGTCATAGGAGTGCTACAAAGAATTATTGAGGAAGGTTCCCTCATCATGGACTTCCTATTTGGCTCCAGGTTCAAACATTCTACAATGGACTGACTGAAGCAAATAAGACCATCATGGACACTGCAGCGGGAGAGTCCATTAACAACAAGACACCTGAGGTCGCTCATGCACTTATTGAAGAGATGGCTGCAAATAACTATTAGTGGCATTCCGAGAGAGCCCAAGTTAAGAAGAAAGCCGACATTCACAACGTAGACACTTATACAACATTATCTGCACAAATTGGAGCTCTCAGCAAGAAGATCGATGACATGCAGCTGACAGCCATGCAAGTTCAAGCAGTGGCCTTTGAATGGTGTGGGGGAGGTCATATCAGTACTGAATGCCAAGTTGGAAATCAATTCATGCAATCCCTTGAGCAAGTGGATTTTGTAGGGAATCTTCAAAAGCAGCAAGGTAACCATTATCCTCGTGCCTTTAACCCCGGATGGAGGAATCACCCTAATCTTTCATGGTCAAATCAAAATGTGGTGAAACCTCCTCTTCAAAATTTTGCTCAGCCGGAAAAGAAATCCAATTTAGAGGAGTTGATGACTAAGTTCATATCAAGTGCGGAAACAAGATTTCAGAATCAAGAGGCATCGATTAAGAATTTAGAGACTCAAATGGGGCAATTGGCACAAATGATATCTGCTAGAGTTCAAGGTGCCTTGCCTAGCAATACGAAGGTGAATCCAAGGAAGCAAGTGCAATCTATTACTTTGAGGAGTGGTAAGGAGCTGCAAGAGGTGGAAAAGAAAACAAAAGGAGGTAAGATGGATGCAACTCTAGAGACCAAAAAGATGGATAAAGAGCAATCAAATTCAAGGAGGGAGACAAGTCAAAAGCCACAAGTACCATTTCCTAATAGGCTTAAGCGACACAAAATGGAAAAGGAATTCGGTAAGTTTCTTGAAATTTTCAAAAGTTTACATATTAACATTCCTTTTGCAGATGCCTTAGGCCAAATGTCACATTATGCAAAGTTCCTTAAGGAAATCTTGGCGAACAAAAGGAAATTGGGAGACGTGGCTACAATTGCATTGAATGAAGTATGCTCAGTAATCCTCCTCAACAAGCTGCCTCAAAAACTAAAAGATCCAGGGGATTTACTATTCCTTGTACTATAGGCAGTTTAAAGATCAATAAGGCATTGTGTGATTTAGGAGCCAGTATAAATTTGATGCCCTATTCTGTTTTTAAGTAATTAGGGCTGGGTGAACCCCAACCTACTAGAGTTGCATTGCAATTTGCTGATAGGTCTATCAAGCATCTTAGGGGAATTATAGAAGATGTTCTTGTTAAGGTTGATAAATTTATTTTTTTTGTGGATTTCATAGTGTTAGATATGGAAGAGGACATTGACGTACCACTTATCCTAGGGCGGCCCTTCCTAGCTACAGGAAAGGCAATGATTGATGTCCAACAATGACAACTAAGCCTTATGATTCAAGATGAGGAAGTAATTTTTAAGATGTCTGATGCTATGAAACATGCACCATCTAGTGATGATTCATGTTATATGATAGATGTTATTGACTATGTGGTTGGTGGGTGTTTTCAGGTTAACAGGTCAGTCGATCCCCTTGAGTTATGCATACAAGAAGGAGAAGCTATAATTGAAGACAATGAAGAAATTCAGAGCCTGTTAGCATACCTGAATGCTAATCCTCAGTTTCAAGGAAAGAAGTTCATCAAGTTGGAGAGCTTGGATAGACCCTCAATGCCAAAAATCAAGTCTTTAATTGAAGAGCCACCCACCATTGAGTTGAAACAACTCCCACCGCATCTGGAGTATGCCTTTTTAGAAGCACCATCATCCCTACTAGCGATTATCTCATTAGCCTTGACTCCCTTGCAGAAGAAAAAACTGTTACGGGTGCTACGTGAACAGAAGACAGCTCTAGCTTGGAAGATAGCAGACAGCAAGGGCATCCATCCATCCATATGCACTCATAAGATTCTGATGGAGGATGGATGCAAGCCCACGGTTCAGCCCCAAAGACGCCTGAATCCGAACATGAAAGATGTGGTGAAGGCGAAGGTCATCGAGCTACTAGATGCAGGTATTATCTACCCAATCTCAGACAGCTCATGGGTAAGCCCTGTCCAAGTAGTACCAAAGAAAGGAGGCATGACTGTGGTGCCTAATGAGAAGAATGAACTCATACCGACTAGGATGGTTACCGAATGGCGAGTGTGCATCGATTACAGAAAACTAAATGACGCCACACGCAAGGATCATTTTCCTCTACCCTTCATCGATCAGATGTTAGAGAGACTAGCTGGTCATGAGTTCTACTGTTTTCTAGATGAGTACTTGGGCTACAAGCAAATTTCGATTTCACCCAACGATCAGGAGAAGACCACCTTCACATGTCCTTACGGCACCTTTGCTTATAGGAGGATGCCATTCGGATTATGCAATGCTCCAGCAACATTTCAGAGGTGCATGATGGCTATATTTTCCGATATGGTGGAGAAGTTTATGGAGATTTTCATGGATGATTTTTCAGTCTTTGGTTCTTCCTTCGATGCATGTCTACTTAACTTGGAAAAAGTACTCAAGCATTGCAAGGAAACTCATCTGGTGCTAAATTGGGAAAAATGTCATTTCATGGTGCAAGAAGATATTGTGCTTGGACACAAGGTCTCACAAAAAGGGATCGAGGTTGATAGAGCTAAGGTGGAGACATTTGAGAAATTACCACCACCAACATCTGTCCGGTCCTTGAAAAGCTTCTTGGGGCACGCATGATTCTACAGAAGGTTCATCAAGGATTTCTCCAAGATAGCTAAGCCTTTGTCCAACCTATTACAGAAAGATGTGCCTTTCGATTTTACAAAGGAATGCCTAGAAGCATACAATATCTTGAAAGATAGGTTGACTAATGCACCAAACATAGTAGCACCGGATTGGACACTCCCTTTTGAGTTGATGTGCGATGTGAGTGATTCAGCAGTTGGAGTTGTTCTAGGACAAAGAGTGAATAGAAATTTTCAGCCCATTTACTATGCTAGCAGGACCTTGAATGGAGCTCAATAGAAATACACCACGATGGAAAAGGAGCTACTAGCGGTAATTTTTTCTTTTGATAAATTTCGCTCTTATCTAATCTTATCCAAAGTTATTGTGTATATAGATCACTCAACACTTAGACATTTACTTGCAAAAAAGGATGCAAAGCCAAGGTTGAACAGGTGGATCTTGTTGCTCCAAGAGTTCGATGTTGAAATCCGTGATAAAAAGGGCACCGAGAACCTTGCCGCAGACCATCTCTCCCGGTTAGAGGATTCAGATTTGGGAGGGAAGACCACAAGCGTCCTCCGAGATGAATTTCCCGACGAGTAGCTCTACTAAATTCAGGTAGATACATCCCCTTGGTACGCTGATTTTGCCAACTTTCTCGCTGGAAACGTTCTCCCTCCTAATCTCTTATATCAGCAAAGGAAGAAATTCTTCTCTGATGTGAAACATTATTTGGGGAGGACCCCTTTTTGTATAAGCTTTGTGCAGATCAGATCATTTGGAGATGTGTCCCCGACGAAGAGATGGAGTCGGTGCTCTACTATTGCCATGACCGAGAAGCAAGAGGCCATTTTGGAGTCAACCGCACAACAGCCAAAGTGCTACAATCAGGTTTCTATTGGCCCACTTTATTCAAGGATGCCCATAGGTATGTGTCCACATGTGACCAAGGCCAAAGGATAGGTAACATCTCTTGACACAATGAAATGCCTCTCACTAACATATTAATATGTTAAATCTTTGATGTATGGGGTATTGACTTCATGGGACCTTTCCTAAATTCTTTTGGAAATAAATACATCCTAGTTGCTGTCGACTATGTGTCCAAATGGGTGGAAGCCATGGCTTTACACACAAATGACTCTAGGAGAGTAGTCAAATTCCTTAAAAATCTATTCACTCGATTTGACACACTACGAGCTATAATTAGTGATAGGGGGACTCATTTTTGCAACACCCAATTTGAGCGGTTGATGCGGAAATATGGTGTCACGCATAAATTAGCAACCCCATATCACCCTCAAACCAGTGGCCAAGTCGAATTAGCTAATAGGGAATTAAAAAGAATTTTGGAGAAGGTGGTAGACTCTTAAAGAAAAGACTAGTCTGTCAAATTAGATGATGCATTGTGGGCATATAGAATTGCATACAAAACACCTATTGGCATGACCCCATATAGGTTGGTTGTTGGCAAACCATGTCATTTACCCGTTGAACTTGAGCAAAAAGCGTATTGGTCCATGAATTTATTGAATTTTGATTTGCAGGCTGTAGGTGCAATGCGACGGATGCAACTCAATGAGATGGATGAATTCAGACTTGCAGCTTATGAGAATGCCAAGATATATAAGGAATGAACCAAACGATGGCATGACAAGAATTTATTGAGGCGTGACTTTTAGGTAGGTCAGCAAGTACTGTTATATAATTCACGCCTTTGTTTGTTCCTAGGTAAGCTAAAATCGAGGTGGTCCGAACCTTTCACCATATCACAATTTTTTCCTCACGGAGTTGTAGAAGTAATGCACCCAACACAAGGCATGTTTAAATTCAACGGTCAGCACCTCAAACCATATATAGTGGATGGAGCATTGCCTGCCCCATCAATTGTATACCTAGATGATCATTGATCACACCTAGATGTCAAGCTTCAGACAGAAAACAAGCGCTTATTAGGTGGCAACCCAATGTCGATAAGTGATTTTTTTTTTGTTTTCTATCTTGTTCAGTATCATTAGAGATTTTTTTTTATGATTTATGGTTTCTACTTTCATTGATTACTCCCTTTTGATTTTTACAAAAATGTTTACTCTTAGTTGCAGATTTCTATACTTTAATTCTAGGTCAAATTTTATTCTAGTAAAAAAAAAACTCCTAGTTGCTTTTAATTCTCTGCTCCTAGTTCTTTTTGGTCCTTAGCAGCTAGATGGTCCATGACAACGGAGCCCCACTTCAGATTTCTGAAAGCTGTTTAGGGAAGATCTCTCAATTCCCTGCCCTCAGATTCTTGAGTTCCTTCTTTCTACATTGCCATAAACTGTCTTTGTGCTCTATTAACATGAACATTGAGGACAATGTTTATAATAAGTGTGGGGGAGGCTATAGTTATGCACCTGCATACATAGACGCATTGATAGAACGCATAAACTGATAAGCTCCTCTAAATTAATTGTTGTCTATAAAGTGAATTCATAAGAGAGAATATGATGAAGTTTGAGGAAAAATACTTGTATATGTTATGATTTGTTTCTGTGACTTATTCAATTTTATCATAATATATGAGGATTAGGAAGTCGAATAGGATTTTCATCATGGCCAACACTAATTCTATTCATGTGTATAGTTGTACTTGATTGAAGTTTTAATGGACACTCGAGCATTTGGTGAACATCATGAACAGTCAATGCATGAATAAATTTTGGCAGTTGAGAAAAAGAGGACAATAAGGAAAAAAATTGTCCCTGGACAAAGTCCGAACTACTTTGCTGTCCTGAATTGAATAGTAAAACTAGCGGTTCATGATATGAGTTCAGTCCCAACTCCGCTATTTAAACTCGAATAGTAAAACTAGCAACTTGGAATATGAGTAATGTTTTATCTGCCTCTAGCCTGTGACCCTTGTGAGATGGAGTATAAAATGCACTCACATTCAGTTAAAAAAAAATATTTTCATAGTGACGGCTGAGGTTCAAGGGGGAAAAAATATATTTGGATATTCAAGTTAGTGCAATGACAGGAGTTAAGATCAAGCTAGATGTGATGGTTATTCATGACAATCAAGGAGCTACTATATACTGAATGGAATTGAGTGTTGGAACATGAAGAATCTTATGTTCTTCTCTTCCTTCATTCTTGTGTATATGGTAAGAGTGGCTTGTCATGGGGATCAATTAGAATACTTATGTATGATTTCCGATTACTTAACGCATTCTCATCCCAGAATTCATGTGATAGATATGAGTAATTTGGGGGAATAGTCAGTTTATGATTATTATCTTTGCTTGAGGACAAGCGAAGCTTAAGTGTAGGGGTATTTGATGTGTGTGTATGCCACACACTTTTTATTGTCTCATATATGGTTTTTATGATAAACTTTAATGGTTCTTGCCCTAATTGAGCTTAATTTTAGGAAAATAGGAGTTCGGAACAGTTTCGGGTTGATAGAGCATGAAGACATGGTGATATTGCTGCAAGGAAGCACTTCGGCCTAGGAGAAAAAGAGGCACAACCATATGTTATCTGGGAGGCTCCAATAGGCGATTAATTTTAGCAGAGTCCGAGTACGAGTAGGACTCTAAAGCTGCAAGAAAGAATATAAAAGAAAAAGGGAAGGAAGAAAGGGGAGGCTCGATTTTCTTGAAAAAAACCAAAGGAGAAATGCTGGGAGAAAAATCACAAGGCTGCCGAAGGAGAATTGGAGAGGAGATCGGGATTTCACGCAAGAAATTTTAGGTTGTCTTCTTCTTTAATTCAACAATTTTGGTAACCTATAATCAACTAGGGTTTTCTTTAGCTGAATCTTTTATTCTTTCTGCCATGCAAACAATGATTGCTTTTATTTCAGCTATGTAATTAATCTTTTAATGTAATCCGATTGATGGTTATTCAGTTATTGGGATACCTTGATTAGGGTTTTTAATATTAAGAGTAATTTCGGCCGGTTTTCTCTTATTTCTTGAGATTACTTATGTTGCTTGAGAAAGGGTTTAGGTAATCGGACTAACTGATCAAGGGAACGAATTGAATGTACCTTAGAGATAATTTACATGATTCGTTTGGCATTTATTCAGCAAGAACTAATATCATTCGATTTTCTCGTCTTTAATGCATTTACAATAATTAAACTCTTGATAGAGATATAGGGGTTATTACATGTTAGATAGATTGGCAGGTGCTCGAAAGAGACTGTTCATGACAATAGGGAAATCGCCAACCCATAACTGAAATTAACATCATTTGGATAGGGATCTCCTCCAGCCGCTGCCACTTTGCTGCATAGTTCATACTCCATTGAAGGAAAAATTAAGAAATCTGTTCTTGATATCAGTCTTTGCTGAAAGGCTGATTTGGTTCGGTGCTCTAAGCCTCCAACGAGTTCTTGTGAAGAGGTCGGTACGTGAGACGAACACTGTTGGTTCTGCCCCACCATCGCTATGTCATCTTTAGTGGGAGCAGATCTTGGATCTTTCTTTGGGAGTGAACACCGACGTTGGGAGATTTTGATTCTCCGTATCAAGTATAACCCTTCCCTTGATCTTTGGTTCAGATCTGGTCTAGTTTGGTTCAAGATCAAGGGAAGGGTTATACCTGATACGGAGAATCAAAATCTCCCAACGTCGGTGTTCATGCCTAAAGAAAGATCCAAGATCTGCTCCCGCTGAAGATGACACAGCAATTGTGGGGGAGAACCAACAGTGTACGTCTCACATACCGAACTCTTCACAAGAACTCGTTGGAGGCTTAGAGCACCGAACCAAATCAGCTTTTCAGCAAAGGCTGATATCAAGAACAGATTTCTTGATTTTCCCTTCAATGGAGTTTGAACTATGCAGCAAGGTGGCGGCGGCTGGAGGAGATCCCTAAGGCTGAAAGTGGCGTGAATGCAGTTTTCAGCTTAGGGGAGGTGAAATCCTATCTCAGATTGCAGAGAGAGTTAATTGCAAAACCCTAGGTCGAATTCTTGTAATTTTCTATTAGGGTTTCCTCCTTTCTTAGTGATTAAGAAACCTCCTAATCCCATTAGGAGTTATCCCAATCTAAATCTGTATTTGGATAAGGGATAATCTTAATCCAATCTGCAGATTAGATCAACCAATTCTGATCTCATCAAGAGGTTAATTCTATCTGTAGATTCGCCCCCCTTAAGTGGGTGATCATATCAGCCCAGTTCGAAATGGGCTTTTAAGCCCAATAAATGAATAGTGCTCAATAAGTTTCCAAACTACTGCCTAATTGGGCTTCTTTGTATGGTGTGGGATCCAAGCATTGATCTCCACATCAGCCACATGGGTTCGGCCCAGCCTTTGTTACAAGGCCTAGCCGAATTCACTGAAAAGCCCAGTGAACCCCTTGAGCACACATGGACCCTATGGGCCCAACACTTACACTAAGTGGTCCCTGGGTCAAGCCATCTTATAAAAACCCAGGGACTATGGGCAGATGCAAGATTAGCCCATTAGGTATTATCCTAAATGGCCTTACACTTAACCTCTCAGCCCATAATGATCAAGCACTGCCCGACAAGAGAGGACCTCTCCCTCGGCTGCAAGGAACAGTGCTGCACTCTCTACTCACATGGATCCCAGGAATTAAAACCATTTGGAAACATTTTGTAACCGTATATAAGTATATATCATATATATAAATTTTTCAAAACAAAATTCCAATGATTGAAATCAACTGCCGACAGTTTGGTTTTCATCAGAGAGAGTGCATCCCTGATCATTACCTTTGTCCAACAAAGGGGCTGATCCCGTCACTATGATCACCCACTCAGATGAATTCTCAGACTGTCCCAACATACCTACGTTTTGACCCCCGCTAAGGATCTCACTAATTGGCATATCAAAGACAGCCCAATCCGACATCTAGTGCAACATCATAATCGGGTCTAGGGGTCAGGTGTAACTTTCTAGTTTTGCCCATCAATCTCCAAAGTCCAGGGCAATACTGGAAATCTGGTCCAATTCAAGGGTTCAAGTAATCCTACATTGCGTGGGCCTTGGGTCTCACCTTGGCGGCTAAGACAAGTTACCCCAACAGTTGGCAGCACACCAATGTCAGCCTTGGCAAGATAAATCTCCCCAGACTTATCCAACGGCTGTGAACATTTAAAACTAACACAAGTCTCATTAAGTGTCCAGTTTTAGGGTCTTACACAGAAGCATACCACATAACATGAATCAAACATGTATTTTATTTATTTACACTAAATATCAAAAGTACATCAAAACTAATTGGAGCTAAGGGCATACAAAACTGTCTAACAGATTTCCCCCACAAGATTCACACACTTTTGGATGGTTGGAGAGAACATTGATGTTCACTCGTTCCAAGGTCTTGGCTATCGCATCAACTTTGGAAGCAAGCAGAGAATACCCATCCACATCATAAACACCAGCAACCTTTTTTGTAATGCTTCTTTCATTATTCCAATGGTAGTTATTAGCTGCCATTTCTTTAAGGAGAACATTTGCATCTGTAGCATTCTTGTTCATGAGAGCCCCACCAGCTGCTGCATCAATAGTACTTCTCATTTGAGGGGAGAGACCATTATAGAACGTTTGTACTATCAACCAATCCGGGATACCGTGATGAGGACACTTTCTTTGTAAGTCTTTGTACCTTTCCCATGCTTCATAGAGAGTCTCTCCATCAAACTGAGTGAAACTGGTGATGTCATGCTTCAATTTAGCAGTTTTTCCTGGTGGAAAGTATTTTGCTAGAAATGCCTTTGTGAGCTGATCCCAGGTAGTAATTGATCCTGAAGCTTGAGAGATTAACCATGTTTTGGCTTTGTCTCTAAGAGAAAAAGGGAAAAGCCTCAGTCTAATGGCATCATCAGAAACACCATTCATTTTTGAAAGTATCACAGATCTCCAAGAAATTTTCCAAATGAGCATTGGTGTCTTCCATAACTCCTCCCCCGAACTGAGACTGCTGAACCATCTCAATGATTGCTGGATTGATCTCAAAATTATTAGCTGCAACCATTGGCCTTTCAATGCTAGGCTGAATGGTTGAAGTTGGTATGGCAAATTCGTGCAAGGATCTATTAGTGTCGTTTGCCATCTCTTCTTCTTTTCTTACTCCCTCAAAAGCTTCTTGATTAATTTGTGTTCCTCCTTCCTGACTTTCCAGCTCCCTAGCCCTGTCTTTTTTCTCCTTTCTAAGCCTCTCCTTTTTGGCTTTAGTTAAAGCTTTGCACCTACGATCAATTTCAAGATCTAGATCTTCTAATCGGGTGTTTGGATCGCTTCGCATAAACACCTAAAAGGCTGTGCAATGAGCAAAACAAAAAGATAAATTAAAAAAAAGAATAAAATAAGAGGTCTAAAGTAATAGAGTGTATCCAAATTTTTTGATATTGACAGTATTGCCTTCCCCGGCAACGGCACCAAAAACTTGTACGATTTCTGCAAGTATACAGATCATGGGCAAGTAATAGTATGTGAATAGAGTATTGATCCCACAGGGAAGGTGTTGTCAAGTACCAAATTTTAAGATTCCTCTATTATTTAGAAATTAGAAATTCAATTCTCAAGCCAAATTAAAGAAATGATAATGCAAGTAAATAGGTTTAATTCAGAATATTATAAAAAGCCTAGGATTTGGAGTGTATCCAACAATTGATAATGCAAGTAATGATAATGCAAGAAATGATAATGCAAGTAAATAGAGTGTATCCAACAATTGAAATCGGCTGCTGGCAGTCTTGGTTTCCATCAGGGAGAGTGCATCACCGATCATTACCTTTGTCTGACAAAGGGGCTGATCTTGTCACTATGATCACCCACTCAGATGAATTCTCGGACTGTCCCAACATACCCAGGTTTTGGCCCCCGCTAAGGATCTCACTGATTGGTACATCAAAGACAGCCCAATCCAACTCCTAGTGCAATATCATAATCAAGTGTAGGGGTCAGGTGTAACTTTCTAGTTTTGCCCATCTATCTCCAAGGTCCAGGGCAATACTGGAAATCTGGTCCGGTTTAGAGGTTCTATTATTCCTACACTGCATGTGCTTTGGGTCTCACCCTGGTAGCTGAGACAAGCCACCCCAACAGTTGGCCGCACACCAGTGTCAGCCTTGGCAGGATAAATCTCCCCAGACTTACCCAATGGCTGTGAACATTCTAAACTAACACAAGTCTCATTAAGTGTCCAGTTTAAGGGTATTACATAGAAACACACCACAAGAACATGAATCAAATGAGTACTTTATTCATTTAGAATAAATTCATAATGTACGTAATTGTGATTGATGCTAAGGGCATACAACTGTCTAACAAGTTGGGCCGGTACAAAAGAAGAAAGAGACTCGCAACGAGGAAAGCAGGGAAGTCCATATTAACTTCCCTCTCCTCAACGCAATCCAACATGTCCTGGCCTATGCCAAGTTTTTAAAAGAGATGTGTACTCAAATGGTGGAGCCACAATCGGCCCCACAAAGAATATTGCCTCGGAAGATGTTAGTGCAGCTCTCCTAAACCACTTTCCTCGAAAAATGAAAGACCTTAGTGCTCTTTGAAGGGATGAAAGATCCATCATATGGATGGCCGAACCCTATAGGAAGGTTGGGCAAAATTTCAAAAATTTCTTTATCTCCCATATGGGAATCACATTCCCTATTTTAGAAAACTGCATTTTCAATGATCATTCTTGAACCAAAACCGGACCAAATATGAAACCAAAATGGAGGAGAGGGATATATCTTATACGAAGTAGCAGTAACTCCCAATGAAGGTCTTCATGCCCAAGCAGAAGACCAAAACCCGCTACCACTGAAGATGAAACAGTGTGTGATGAAGTAGGATCAACAGGATGGTTTCTTCAGCAAGAACCATGATTCTTCAGCAAGAATTGAACAGGGGCTGGTGAGCACGTCTTCAAATTGTTTCTTCAACCATGAAAGAATATCAAGAACCTTTCTTGATCAATTCCTCAAGAGGAGATCGAACTGGGTAGGGATGGCAAGAATATGAGAGAATTCTACATGTTGCTGTGTGTTAAAACTGAGGAATTCGACCCCTATTTATAGTCTTCTTTGGATCAGCCTCCTAATCTAATTAGGAGAGAGTTTCTGGATCCAAATATCTGGACTCTTAAATGGATAAGACTTATCTTATCCTTTCAACTAATCCTAATCAGATTATAAATCATATCTTGCCTTCTTTTAATTAACTAATTTAAGCCCAGTTCGAATTGGGCTTTAGGCTCATTAAGCTTATGCGCTCACTTACCCCTTAACTTGCTGCCCAGTTGGGTCTCTTTGTATGGTGTGGGACCCAAACATTGATCTACACATCAGCCACATGGGTTCAGCCCAACCTTTGTTACAAGGCCCTGCCGAATTCACTATAGGAGACAGTGAACCCCTGAGTCCATCACCATGGGTTCTTAATAGGCCCAACATTTACCCTAAATGGTCCTTGGGTCCAGGCACCTTATAAAAACCCAAGAATTGTGGGCAGATGCAAGATTAGCCCATCAGGTATTACCCTCAGTGGTCTTACCCATAGCCACTCAACCCATAATGATCAAACACTGCCCTACAAGAGAGGACTTCTCCCTCGGCTGCAAGGTATAGTGCTACACTCTCTACTCACATGGATCCTGGGAATTAAAACCTTTTGCAAACATTTTGAAACCATAATGTATATATGTATATCTCTATATAAATATATTTTGCAAAAAACAAATCTCAACGTTTGAACTCAACTACCGGCAGTTTAGGTTTCCATCAGAGAGAGTGCATTTTCCGATCATTCACTTTGTCCAACAAAGGGGCTGATCCTGTCACTATGATCACCCACTCAGGTGAATTCTCGGACTGTCCCAACATACCCAGGTTTTGATCCCCTCTAAGGATCTCATTGATTGACATATCAAAGACAGCCCAATCCGACACCTAGTGCAGTACCATAATCAAGTCTAGGGGTCAGGTGTAACATTCCAGTTTTGCCCATCTGTATCCAAGGTCCAGGGCAATACTGGAATTTGGATTGATTCAGGGTTTCAAGAAAACCCACACTACATGTACCTTAGGTCTCACCCTGGAAGCTGAGACAAGCCACCCCAACCAACTTGGCGGCACATCAGCGTTAGCCTTGGCAGGATAAATCTCCCCAGATCTATTTAACGGCTGTAGAGATTCTAAACTAACACGAGTCTCATAAGTGTCCAGTTCAAGGGTATTACATAGAAACACACCACAATGACATGAATCAATTATGTACTTTATTCATTTACATTAAATGTCAAAAGATACATCAATCTGATTGGAAATAAGGCATAACTATCTAACACTCCTCTCATAAGCTGTGTCATCTCTGGAATCACCTTCCATCGGGCCTTATTGGATCTAGGGGTCAGTATAAATATGCTTTCGTCCATTCATGACAGGTTCAGGATCGGCGAGTTAGAACCTACCCCGGTAATTCTGCAACTCGCTGATTGGTCTATCAAGACTCCTTGAAGTGTTATTAAGGACACCATTGTTAGGGTAGAGGGTTGTCACTTCCTAGTGGATTTTATCATCCTAGACATGACCCCAACTGAGGAACTGAACTACATCCCGATAATCTTAAGATGTCCATTTCTAGCAATGACCAATGCAAACACTAACTGTAAATTAGAAGAAATGGACATTTGATTTTGGGAGCAAAAAGTCTGGTTAAACATTTTTAGTGCCTCTAAGTATCCAAACCTAGGGAAAGATGAGTGCAAGGTGGATATAGTGGATGATGTTTTAGATGCCCTGCCTACCCCTTGCTTAGTCCAATCTGAACCATGTCTGTTGGAAGATGAAAGTGAGTTGGAGAGTTTAGATGAAGAAAGTGAGTGAATGTGTCCGGCTGAAGATGTTAAACTTAGCGTTGGTTGGGAGGCAATCCAACGTTGTTTTTAGTGTTTTTGCTTTCAGGATTTGTTTTTCTTTTCTTGATTCGAGACCAGGTGGCAGACCTTGAACCCCTCAAGAAAACCCTATTGATTGTTCCCTTTGGCCCAAGTCCTTTTTGAATCAATCTAGTCATGCCATTGGGGACAATGGCATTTAAGTTGGGGGGTGAGGAAAGAGAAAAAAAATAAGAAAAAAAATTGAGAAGCTAAGCCTTTAAATATGTAGAATTAAAATTTCACTGAAAATTTTAATTTTTTTTCCATTAAAAGAGATTCCTAAATAGAAAAAGTTGAGGAAACTGATAAAAAAATTTTGAATTTTGTAGAAATTGGTAGCAAGTAATAGGAGTAAAAAATTGGTCTTATTTGAATATTGTAGAAACCGTTTAAAAATTTGAAAATACTCCCAAGTTTGCCCCTGCCAAGATAAGAAGAGAAAGATTGAGAAATTAGACAAAAAAATTGTTCAAAATTGTTAGAGATAGTGGACTACCCAGAACTGTGCTTCTGCAAAAAAAAAAAAAAAAAAAAGGTCAATGGACACCCTAGACTTAGTAACTGGGTCTCTTCACCTAAGTCAAGTGTTGAGATTTGCGTCAAACGGAAAAGGGAATGCCAAAGAAACTTACCTAACACTTAGTATCCGGGTTTCTTCACCTAAGGCAAGTGTCACGATTCACGTCAAACGGTGGAGGGTAAAAAAAAATAAGTATGCATATCAAGTTCAGGAGTAGAAATCCGCTATCAGAAATGATAAGAAGAATACATGTCTGATTTTAAAAATCAATCTCAGATTATCAGAACAGTCTGCAAATGGAAGGGTAAATAATATTTTTAAGACAAGTTTCTATAATATTCAAAATAAGATAGTTTTTACCCCTTAAGCCCAATACCGATCTATATAGAGTTTGAGAATTCTGGAATCAGGATGCTCGACTAATTCTATTAGGGATGATCTTGAGATGGGAAGGATCTCTATGCTTAGTGTAATTTTAAGGCTGCATTGCTAAGGGACTAGCAATGGTTAAGTTAGGGGGTGTAATAACTCTGTGTTTTGATGCCTTAAGGGCATCAATTCAGGGGTATTTTTGGCCTTAGAGTTGTCAAATTGTGTCATTTTCCTAGTTAATTTCAATGTTGTGACCTCTAAGGGTCTCTGTGCAAATTTTGTGCAAAACTGGGAAGTTTTCATGGTTGAAATGCAAATTTTGGGAAGCTGGTGTGAAGTCCACCTGAGACAGGGGTGTTTTTGTGAAAAACTGAAAGCAGGAGGGCACCTCCCCTCTCCTTAGAAAACCCTAGGGCGCCTCTGAAGGGATGAGAGATCCATCGTATAGACGCCCAAATCTTGTAGAATAAGGTGGGTGAATTTCAAAAATTTTTCTCTCCCTTTCAACTGGGAATCGAATTCCCTATTTAGAAAATCATATTTTCAAGGATCAATCTTGAACCATAAACTGAACCAGATCTGAACAAAAGAAGTAGGAGAGAATTATACCTGATACAGAGAAGTAATATCTCCTAATGGAGGTGTTCACGCCCAAGGAAGGATCCAAAAACTGCTCCCACTGAAGATGGCACAGTGCAGGATGGAGCAGAATCAACAGAGTTCTTTTCCAAGAACCTAGTCCTTCGCAAGAAAAAGCAGGATGGCACGTGAGCACAGCTTCCTATCAGTTCTTTCACAAAGAACTGATATCAAGATCAAATCTTGACTTCTCCTACTGAACTGGAGATTGAACTGGCAAGGTAGGCGGCAAGAAGAAGGAGACGACAAGAAAGAATTCTGTAGGGTGGCTTTTTTCATTCTTCTGTGATATCAGCACTAAAGAGGATGTGAATATCTATCTTATAAAGGCTGCCGCCCCTTCCTTCTTTTGTAACCCTAAAGGATCAGCTCCTAATCCATTTAGGAGTTGCTGATCCAAATATGATTTGGATCAGACATCCCTTTAGGTGATAAGGATAAGCCCTTATCTTATCTGCAGATTAGATCAGCCTTCTCCTAATCTTATTAGATGGTTTCCAGATCCAAATCACATTTAGATCTGGACTCTCTGAGTGGATATGATTAAGACCCTATCCTATCTGCTAATCCATCTCGAAATTCGCCCCATATTTAACTAATTAAATAGCCTAGTTCGAAATGGGCTTTAGGCCTATTAAGGTCCAGTGCTCACTTAGCCTTCCTAACTGCTACCCAATTGGGCTTCCTTGTATGGCGTGGGACCCAAGCATTGATCTGCACATCAGCCACATGGGTTCAGCCCAACCTTTGTTACAAGGCCTGGCCGAATACACTGTTATGGACAGTGCACCCCCTGAAACCCATCAAATGGGCTCTATGGGCCCAACACTTACCCTAAGTGGTCCTTGGGCCAAGCCACCTTGTAACACCCAGGGACTGTGGAAAGATGCAAGATTTGCCCATCAGGTATTATCCTCAATGGTCTTACACTCAACCTCTCAGCCCATAATGATCATACACTGCCCGACAAGAGAGGACCTCTCCCTCAGCTGCAAGGAACAGTGTTGCACTCTCTGCTTATATAGATCCCGGGAATTAAAACCTTTTGCAAACATTTTAGAAACCATAATATTCATACTTTTATATCTCATATAAAATATATTTCGCAAAACAAATCTCAACGATTGAAATTGGCTGCCGACAGTCTTGGTTTCCATTAGTGAGAGTGCATCCCCGATCATTACCTTTGTCCGACAAAGGGGCTGATCCTGTCACTGTGATCACCCACTCAGATGAATTCTCAGACTGTCCTAACATACCTAGGTTTTGACCCCCGCTAAGGATCTCACTGAATGGTACATCAAAGACAGCCCAATCTGACACCCAGTGTAGTATCATAATCGAGTCTAGGGGTCGGGTGTAACTTTCCAGTTTTGCCCATTAATCTCCAAGGTCCAGGGCAATACTGGATATCTGGTCCGGTTCAAAGATTCAATTAATCCTACGGTGTATGTAAGTAGGGTCTCACCCTGGCAGCTGAGATAGGCCACCCCAACCGACTTGGTGGCACAACAGTGTCAGCCGTATCAGGATAGGTCTCCCCAAACCGACCCACTAGCTGTGAACATTCTAAACTAACACGAGTCTCATTAAGTGTCCAGTTTAAGGGTATTACACAGAAACATGAATCAAATATGTACTTTTATTCATTTACAATAAACTCATAATGTACATCATTCTGATTGAAGCTAAGGGCATACAAAACTGTCTAACAACTCCCACTTGTACTTAGGTCCGATCAGGTACAAGCCGGAGTCCCATGCTTTCCACGTGTTTCTCAAACACTTTCTGTGATAGTGGCTTCCTTAATGGGTCTACTACATTTTCCGCTGACGCTACCTTCTGAATCAGGATGTCCCCTCTACAAACAATCTCTTGTAGTACGTGGTACTTCATCTCGATGTGCTTCGTCATCGATTGGGCTCGTGGCTCCTTAGCCTAGGCAATGGCTCCATTGTTGTCACACGACAATGGGATGGGTGATGTGCTGGATGGAACTACTCCGAACTCGTGAATGAACTTCTTCATCCACACGGCTTCTTTGGCAGCCTCACTTGCGGCATTGTACTCGGCCTCGGTCGTGGAGTCTGTAGTGGACCCCTGTTTGCCGATTTTCCAGCAAACAACACACGATCCTATGATAAAAACATATCCAGATGTAGACTTTCAATCATCTGGATTCGATTGGAAATCGGCATCTGTATACCCTTAGATCTGTAGTGAGCTACCATCGAATACCAGACAAAACTCTTTTGTCCTTCGAAGGTACTTAAGTATATTTTTCACAGCAGTCTAGTGCTCCTGCCCTGGGTTGGCTTGGAATCTGCTTACTACACACTGCCTGAGCAATGTCAGGATGAGTGCACAACATGGCATACATGATGCTCCCTACGGTAGAGGCATAGGGAACGTCCTTCATGCCCTCAATCTTTTCAGAGGTCTTGGGAGACATCTTCTTGGAAGGAGTGACTCCATGCCTGAAAGGAACATTTCCTTTCTTGGAGTTCTCCATGCTGTATCTTTTGACTTTTTTGTCAATGTAAGCAGATTGGGATAATCCTATTATCCGCTTCTATCTATATCTATAGAGTCGAAGACCTAGTATATAGGAGGCTTCTCCAAGATCTTTCATGGAGAATTGCTGCGAAAGCCACACTTTCACCGTAGTTAACATTCCTACATCATTTCCAATGAGTAGGGTTCATCCAGATTCTGCTTGAAGTCAAACGATTTGACAACAGAGTCAAAATGGATGTTTCAACTCCTAGAAGCTTGCTTAAGTTCATAAATCGATCTATTCAGTTTACATACCATGTGTTCTTGACCAGCAGCTATGAAGCCTTGCGGCTGCTGCATGTAGATATCTTCAGTAAGTTCTCCATTCAGGAACGCAGTTTTGACATCCATCTGCCAAATCTCATAATCAGGGTATGCTGCTACAGCTAGCAGGATCCTAATGGATTTAAGCATGGCCATAGGCGAAAAGGTTTCCTCATAATTGATGCCCTCTTTCTGAGTGTACACTTTCGCCACCAGACGAGCTTTGAAGGTCTCAACCCTACCATCGGGGCCCTTCTTCCTCTTGTAAATCCATTTGCAACCGATTGCTTTTACCCCGGAGGGCGGATCTACTAGAGTCCATACTCCATTTTTCCCCATTGAGTCCATCTCTGCTCTCATAGCTTCCACGTAAGTCATGGGATCGTCCTCACTAGTCAACGTTTCCACCAGGTAACTATCCTGGTCATAACCATAACGGACCGGTGGTCTGGATGCCTGAGTGGATCTTCTAGGTTGGTCACTACCTGGAACCTGTGGGACATCTCCCACTGCTCCTGAGCTCTCCTCATCAAGAACTACTTCCTAACGTTGGGTGTCCAGGAAGAAATCTGTTTCCAAGAATTGTGCATTTCGGCTGCAGAACACGTTCTGCTTACTTG
The DNA here is from genome assembly GCF_055504915.1 of Nelumbo nucifera. NCBI lineage: Eukaryota > Viridiplantae > Streptophyta > Magnoliopsida > Proteales > Nelumbonaceae > Nelumbo > Nelumbo nucifera. Next base: position 69,090,996 of record NC_142652.1, read on the forward strand.
GGTCATAGAATAGGTAACCCACAGAGCCTTTTGGGTAGCCTAGAAATAGGCAATGGCTGGTCTTGGATTCTTTACGGTCCAAAGTTCATATCGAGCGCTCGGAACCGATTTGGTTGGAACCCGATTCAGCACGTAAATTGCAATCTCTAATGCGTAACCCCAAAAGGATGTGGGTAACTCTGAGTGTATGAGAAGTGACCGGACCATATCCAATAAGGTCCTATTCCTTCTCTCTGAAACATCGTTAAGTTGTGGTGTAGCAGGAGAAGCTAATTGTGACACTATCTCATTGTCCTTTATGTAGTCCCTGAATTCGTCAGAGAGATACTCGCCACCTCGATCTGATCGAAGGGCTTTAATTTCTCTCCCTAACTGTTTCTTGACCTATTGTCTGAACTCTTTGAACTTTTCAAAGGATTCAGACTTGTGTCTCATTAGGTACACGTAACCATATTGTGAGAAATCATCGGTGAAGGTGATGAAATACACGTCTTGATTACGTGTCCTAACACTCAGGGGACCACATACATCAGTATGTATAAGGTCAAGTGTGCCTATACATCTTTTAGGCTTACCGTTAAATGGCCGTTTTGTCATCTTGCCTTGTAGGCAAGGCCCACAAGTGAGAAGATCTTCTACAGTTAGAAAATCCAAAGGACCATCCTTTACCAACCTTGTGATCCGGTCAACACCGACGTGGCCAAGTTGGTAATGCCACAGGCACGTGGGATTAACTGTATCACGGACTCTTTTCTTGGGGATTTCAGCCGACGTAGTTTTGGTTATATTAGTTTCTAGAGAAGGATGTAGAACATAGAGACCGTTCTCCAATTCCCTGTATGCGATTAATCTATTATTTCTTTTAATAGTAATCGTATTACTAGAGAAGACAGAATAATCATTTGCACATAGTTTTGAGAAAAAAATCAAATTTCTCCTTAAATTTTGTACATAGAGACAATCTTTCAGTACAATAACTCCTTCTCTAAAAATTAACTCCACGGTTCCTTTGGCCGTGACCGCAACAGTTGCAGTAGTCCCCAAGTAGAGCGTAACTTCTCCTTCACTCAGCCTTCTGCTTACCTTGAACCCTTGCAGTGAGTTACACGCATGAGTTGAAGCCCCGGAGTCAATACACCAAGACGCAGAAGCTACCAATAAATTGGTTTCTATAACACAAGATTTGAAATTACCTTTCTTGGATTCCAGGTAGGCAGGACAGTTCCTTTTCCAGTGGCCGGTCTTCTCGCAGAAGTGATAGGCATCCGATGCTTTGTCTTTCTTCTATTTCTTGGGTTCGACAGCCTTCTTCTGGGGCTTGCCTTCCTTTTCTTACCCGATTTGCCAGTTTCAACAAGCATGGCAATGGGCACATCCTTTTTAATCAATTCTTCGGCCCTCTACAACATATTGTTGAGTTCCTGCAAGCTGATGTTCAGCTTGTTCATGTTGTAATTCATGATGAATGGATTAAAGGATGGAGGTAGAGAGATGAGAATAGCATCGATCTGTGTTACCAGATCCAGCCCGGACCCAAGAGCCTCCAGTTCGTTGATATAACCCATCATCCGAAGATAATTGTCGTGAACTTGTTGGCCCTTGGACATCTGCTCTTCGTACATTGTCTTGAGACTGTCCAATACGTCCTTAGCAAGTTTGATCTGATCAAACCACCTCTGAATTGGGTTGTCCAATGATGCAATGATGTAGCAGCGGGCAAGGGAGTTTTTCTCCTCCCATTCTTGGTATTCTCTTCTCCGGGCCTCAGAAGCCCTATCTCCCGGATGATCCGGGGTAGGATTCTTGGCTACCTTATCCAACTTTTCAGAGGTTAAGACCAACATAAGGTTCATGTACTAGTCGGCATAGTTTGGGCCCTTCAGCTTGTTGTCATCAAGCCACTTTGCAAATTGTTCGTTTGCCATTTTCTGATAAAAGTGCAAACATCAATCCACAACCTAATTTGATTCATGTTTATTACATAGATATGGCTTTTAATCTACGTTCCATTTCCATTTATTCATCTCTAAGATTTCCCTCCTTTCTCAGTGATGGAGACCACGGGTTGTCTCTGGAAATGTGGGAAATAACATAGGGTGCATGGAGCCAACTGTTTTAGCTGCATAACCACACCACCTTTCTGTGAAGGATCATATCCACTCATCATATGAGTTTTCCCTTTTGGCCTCTGTCAGACAAGGTTCAAAGCCATTTTTAGGTAAACCTTTCTGTCCAGTGAATGCTTACCCATCATATTCGTGAACGCCAAGGTACCGTGAGAGAGCTCCCATTTTCTGGTGAAGCCCCTCCCACATCGGTCTATGACGCCCCTATCATCTTATGAAACACCCAGACAAGCCCAACAGCAAATGGATAGCCCATTTTCTGGTGTGTTTCCTCATTACTGAAGGACCCATCCTCATGCTAATGATGGAATGCCTTTAGAGAGTTCATCACATGAATCTCCCTATCACATGCACTCATATTAACTGGAGGGAACAATCAATTACGCCCTAGTTTGATCTAGGTCAAACCCAAGTGGCTCCCACTGACTTTCATAAAGTCAGATTTCAGTGGGTCCAAATCGGCTATGGTTCCGCACGTAACTTCTCCATGAGGTGTGGAGCCCACCACTGAGGGAGGTCATCCAATGACCAAAAGGGACACCATGGCAATGATGTGCATTCAGCCATGGTGTGCGCAAGAGCCACTGTCGATTGAGCATGGGCCAAGCACTTATGGCCCATGTACGTAGCACATCACACATCCATACATCACATGCAAGGATAAATTGATCCAATCAATTAATTATCTATAAAGCCCATTTGGAGCCCATTTTGAATCCATAATATTAACCATTAATATTATCTAGGTATATGGGCCGAATTATGGTTGATTGGTTCGGCCCATATAGCTTTATGTGTTAAGTGGGCTTTTAGCAGTTTTAACTATTTAAAATTGGGCCTTTACAGGTTGGGCCGAATTAACTATTTAATTAATTATCAATCCACAGGCCCATTAGTGGGAAAACTAGGGCTGACTTTCTGTCTTCATTGAACCCTAGATTCGGTCCAAACAATTTGAACCAATCTTGGTTCGAATGGGTCTAGGGTTTGATCTTTAATTGAATCTTTAATTCAAAAAAATAATCTGAAATTAAATACTGATAAAAGAAAAGCAATAATCAGTTTCATAGGGCTGTTCGCACACTCTATCCTGCAAAATAGAGGTTAGATCACAGGTTGTAGTTTCTTAAACTGCAAATCGCAGACTGCAATTCTCCCATCTACGAAATGTCCTTCTCTACGAGATCTCCTTCTCTGCGCCGCCATCTTCGATCCAAAATAAAATAAATAGAAATCCTAATTTCTATTAATAATTACATTAGATCGAATACCTATACATTCAGTCTAAAAAATAAAAAAAAATTATTTTGTAGACCAAATGTAATAAAATAATGCATAAATTGCAAAATCACAGGTTCCCTGCACAAATCATGATTTCGATCTCCTCTTGTACGAACAACCCATAAATTAAGAAAATCATAAAGAACAATTCTAAATAGTAATCAGATTTATGTAAAAATAATTTCAGATTATTCACCCATAAATTTTTGGGACAATTTCCCAAAAAACTTTATCTACACAAAGCGGGTAGAATGCCTTCTGCCTATTTACGCAGGTTCAGATCTGAAACAAATTGGTTCAAGATTTGAACCTAGCTCTGATACCACTAAAGGGATGAGAGATCTAGCGTATGGACGCCCAAATCTAGCGGAATAAGGTGGGCGAATTTCAAAAATTTTTCTCTCCCTTTCAACTGGGAATCGAATTCCCTATTTAGAAAATCATATTTTCAAGGATCAATCTTGAACCATAAACTGAACCAGATCTGAACAAAAGCAGTAGGAGAGAATTATACCTGATACGGAGAAGTAATATCTCCCAATGGAGGTGTTCACGCTCAAGGAAGGATCCAAAGACTGCTCCCACTGAAGATGGCGTAGTGCAGGATGGAGTAGAATCAATAGAGTTCTTCTCCAAGAACCTAGTCCTTCGCAAGAAAAAGCAGGATGGCACGTGAGCACAGCTTCCTATTAGTTCTTTCACAAAGAACTGATATCAAGATCAAATCTTGACTTCTCCCACTGAACTAGAGATCGAACTGGCAAGGTAGGCGGCAAGAAAGAATTCTTCAGGGTTGCTTTTTTCTTTCTTCTATGATTTCAGCACTAAAGAGGATGTGAATATCTGTCTTCTAAAGGCTGCCATCCTTTCCTTCTTTTGTAACCCTATAGGATCAGCTCCTAATCCAAATAGGAGTTGCTGATCCAAATCATATTTGGATCAGACATCCCTTTAGGAGATAAGGATAAGCCCTTATCTTATCTGCAGATTAGATCAGCCTTCTCCTAATCTTATTAGGATGTTTCTAGATCCAAATCACATTTAGATCTAGACTCTCTGAGTGGATATGATTAAGACCCTATCCTATCTGCTAATTCATCTCAAAATTCGCCCCATATTTAACTAATTAAATAGCCCAGTTCGAAATGGGCTTTAGGCCCATTAAGGTCCAGTGCTCACTTAGCCTTCCTAACTGCTGCCCTGTTGGGCTTCCTTGTATGGTGTGGGACCCAAGCATTGATCTATACATCAGCCCATGGGTTCAGCCCAGCCTTTATTACAAGGTCTGGCCGAATACACTGTTATGGACAGTGCACCCCCTGAAACCCATCAAATGGGCTCTATGGGCCCAACACTTACCCTAAGTGGTCCCTGGGCCAAGCCACCTTGTAACACCCAGGGACTGTGGGCAGATGCAAGATTAGCCCATCAGGTATTATTCTAAATGGTCTTACACTGAACCTCTCAGCCCATAATGATCATACACTGCCCGACAAGAGAGGACCTCTCCCTCGGCTGCAAGGAACAGTGTTGCACTCTCTGCTTATATGAATCCCGGGAATTAAAACCTTTTGCAAACATTTTAGAAACCATAATAAATATACTTTTATATCTCATATAAAATATATTTCACAAAACAAATCTCAATGATTGAAATCGGCTGCCGGCAGTCTTGGTTTCCATCAATGAGAGTGCATCCCCGATCATTACCTTTGTTTGACAAAGGGGCTGATCCTGTCACTATGATCACCCACTCAGGTATTATTCTAAATGGTCTTACACTGAACCTCTCAGCCCATAATGATCATACACTGCCCGACAAGAGAGGACCTCTCCCTCGGCTGCAAGGAACAGTGTTGCACTCTCTGCTTATATGAATCCCGGGAATTAAAACCTTTTGCAAACATTTTAGAAACCATAATAAATATACTTTTATATCTCATATAAAATATATTTCACAAAACAAATCTCAATGATTGAAATCGGCTGCCGGCAGTCTTGGTTTCCATCAATGAGAGTGCATCCCCGATCATTACCTTTGTTTGACAAAGGGGCTGATCCTGTCACTATGATCACCCACTCAGATGAATTCTCAGATTGTCCCAACATACCCAGGTTTTGACCCCCGCTAAGGATCTCACTGATTGGTACATCAAAGACAGCCCAATCCGACACCCAGTGTAGTATCACAATCGAGTCTAGGGGTCGGGTGTAACTTTCCAGTTTTGCCCATTAATCTCTAAGGTCCAGTGCAATACTGGAAATCTGGTCCAGTTCAAAGATTGAAGTAATCATACACTGTATGTGCCTAGGGTCTCACCCTGGCAGCTGAGACAGGCCACCCCAACCGACTTGGTGGCACAACAGTGTCAGCCTTATCAGGATAGGTCTCCCCAAACCAACCCACTGGTTGTGAACATTCTAAACTAAGACGAGTCTCATTAACTGTACAGTTTAAGAGTATTACACAGAAACATACTAAGGGAACATGAATCAAATATGTACTTTTATTCATTTACAATAAACTCATAATGTACATCATTCTGATTGAAGCTAAGGGCATACAAAACTGTCTAACAGCCTCTCCACTCATTCTTTTCATCCTTGACAAACCCTAGCCGCCCTAACTACTAAATTCCCACCTCCATCCCTTCTAATCTCCACCATCCATTTTAGGGCACTCTCTTTTTAGCATTCTAACCGTAGGGAGCCACCTAACTTCTAATCTTCACCATTCAGCCTTTAGCCATTAAATCTCAGCCTTACATATTATTAGGTGCCTTCTCCTTTTCTTTTTAGCCTTAGGATCACCTTAGAACAATCCTAACCCTCCATTCTAAACCATAGGATGCCCATATTTCTTAAAAAACCCAACTACCGCCCCCTCTTTCTCTCTAATCCCAGTTTTATCCACCCTTCTCTATAAAAAGGACACCAGGGGCCCTGGACAAGGGGTTGATCAATTCAGCCAGTTAACAAGGCTAAGGTCTCTTGAGGAGTTCAAGGGTTGTAGAAGGGGAGGACACCCAGATCTTGTCAAGAGGGGTTCCTGCAAGCTGTTCAACCATTCTGCAACTACTGCCACTGGATCTGATCAACCATTCTTTTCTTTTCTTTATTTTCTTTTCTGTTATTTTTATTTCTGCAATCTCTTAGATTTAATTCTTGTTCATTTTTCTATTTTGCAGATCTGAATTCGTTCGGTTGAAGGCTAAGGTGTCTCGAGGGCTTCGAGGGTTGTAGAAAGAACGGATGCCCGGTTCTTGTCAGGAGGGGTTTCTGCAAGCTGTCTAGCCGATTTGCAGCTACTGCCACCTGATCCAGATTCTGGATCATTTTTTTTTTATTTCTTTTACTTCCTTTTTTGATTCCCATACTTTATTAAATTCTGATTTTTATTTATTGTCTTGTTTAAATTTGAAACGTTTAATTTCAGCAATAATAGATTTTATTTTCATATTTTCTGCCATTCCCGATTGCATTCTCTTGTCCGTATCTAAGTATATAATAATTTTTCACTTGCTTCCCTGTGGATGCGACCCGTTCTGACCCATTTACTATGTTAGTAGTTGTTTGAGAAACGGTAAAAATTATAAATGTTTAAACTGGTGTTCTGGAGTGTTTAACGACGCACTTCTGGACACACCACACCTATGTGATTTCCCACATTTCTAGAGACATAATTGCGTCTCCGTCACTGAGATAGGTGGGAAATCTCAGAGATGAAGAAATGGAAATGGAATATTGATTAAAAGCCTTTTCTATGTAAATATGATGAATCAATTTAGGTTATGGACTAATAATTTGCATTGTCTTTTATCAGAAATGGCAAATGGGCAGTTCACCAAATTGTTGAACAACAACAAGCTTAAGGGCCGAAATTACGCTGACTGGATCTGTAACCTTATGTTGGTGCTGACGTCCGAGAAGTTAGACAAGGTAGCCAAAAACCTTACACTGGAACGTCTGGGTGATAGGGCTTCAAAGGCCCGTAAGAAAGAGTATCAAGAATGGGAGGAGAAGAACTCTCTTGCCTGGTGTTACATTATAGCCTCGTTAGACAATTCGATATAGAGACAATTCGATAAGATCGAAGTGTCTAAGGATATCATGGATAGTTTGAGGACCATGTATGAAGAGCAGAATCGTTCTACTGGACAGAAGGTCATAAAGTTGTTTATGACCACATAGATGATTGAGAACCAACAGATTCATGACCATTGTCTAAAGATGATGGGATACATTAATGAACTGGAGGCTCTCGGATCTGGCTAGATGATGACACTAAAATTGACGCTGTCTTAAACTTGCCTCCCTCATTCAATCAGTTTATCATGAATTACAACATGAATAAGCTAAAAGTTAGCCTTTAGGAACTCAACAATATGTTGCAAAGGGCTAAAGTACTGATTAAGAAGGACAGACATATTGCCATGCTTGCTGAAGGTGGAAAATCAGACAAGAAAAAGAGGAAGGCAAAGAAGAAGCCTCAGAAGAAGGTTGGCAAACCTAAAAAGTAGAAGAAGGACAAGACATCAGATGCTTGTCATTTCTGCAAGTAGACCGGTCATTAGATGAGAAATTGTCCTTACTATTTAAAGACCAAGAAGCAAGGTAATTTCGAATCCTTTGTCATAGAAACCAATATGTTGGTTACTTCTGCATCCTAGTGTATTGACTCTGAGGCTTTTACTCATACATGTAACACATTGTAGGGGTTCAAGACAAGCAGAAGGTTGAGTGATGGAGAAGTAAGACTTTACTTGGGGATTTCTACAATGGTTCCAACTACAGTTATAGGATCCTGCTAGCTATAGCAGCACACTATGATTACGAGATTTGGCAAATGGATGTCAAAACTGCATTCCTGAATGGAGATCTTACTGAAGATATCTACATGCAACAACCGCTAGGATTCATTGTTGTAGGTCAGGAATGCATGGTGTGTAAACTTAACCGATCCATATATGGACTTAAGCAAGCTTCTAGGAGCTAGAACATCCAGTTTGACTCTACCGTCAAACAGTTTGACTTTGAGAAAAATTTGGATGATCCCTGTATTTACAGAAAGATAGTGGAAGATAAGGTTACATTCTTGGTTCCGTATGTAGATGACATTCTACTCATTGGGAATGATGTAGGAATGTTAACTATGGTGAAAGTGTGGCTTTCACAGCAATTCTCCATGAAAGATCTTGGAGAAGCCTCCTACATCTTTGGACTTCGACTCTATAGAGATAGATCAAAGAGGATAATAGGATTATCCTAATCTACTTACATTGACAAAATTGTCAAGAGATATAGCATGGAGAACTCCAATAAAGGAAATGTTTCTTTTAGGCACAGAGTCACTCTCTCCAAGGGTATGTCTCCCAAGACTCTTGAGGAGATTGAGGGCATGAGAGAGGTTCCCTATGCCTCAGCCATAGGGAGCATCATGTATGTCATGGTATGCACTCAGCTAGACATTGCTTAGGCAGTGAGTGTGATAAGTAGATACCAGTCAAACCCAAGACAAGAGCACTGGGTAGTTCACTACATTGCCGATGTAGTGATGGTATTCGAAGGACAAAAGAGTTTTGTCTGGTATTTGATGGTAGTTCACTACAAATCCTAGGGTATACTGATGCCGACTTCCAGTCAGACCCAGATGATAGAAAGTCTACCTCTAGTTACATCTTCACGATGAGGTCCTGTGCAGTTAGATGAAAAAGCAGCAAACAGGGGTCCACTGCAGATTCCACAACCGAAGTCGAGTACATTGCCATAAGTGAAGCTGCCAAGGAAGTCATTTGGATGAAGAAGTTCATTCAGGAATTAGGAATTGTCCCATCCAGCACATCACCCATTCCACTGATGTGTAACAACACTGGAGCCATCGCTCATGCTAAGGAGCTTCGAGCCCACTCGAAGTCAAAGCACATCGAAAGGAAGTACAACGTATTGTGGAAGATTGTTGGTAGAGGGGACGTCCAAATTTAGAAGGTAGCATCAGTGGAGAATGTTGCAAACCCATTGACTAAGCCACTCACACAAAATGTTTGAGAAACACATGGAAAGTATGGGACTCTGGCTTGTACTAGATTGGACCTAAGTGCAAGTGGGAGTTGTTAGACAGTGTATGCCCTTAGCTCCAACTAGATTGATGTACATTTGACATTTATTGTAAATGAATAATAGTACATAATTAATTCATGTTATATATGGTGTTTTTCTGTATAATACCCTTAAACTGAACACTTATGAGACTCGTGTTAGTTATGCTACTGCATCAGCAAGAAGATAATATATGTCTTACCCCCTTAAGAGTTAATATCCAAATAAAGATTTAGATCAGAGTACCCTTTCCTAATAGGATTAGAAAGCTGATCCAAAGAGGTTATAAATAGAGGGTGAAATCCTTCTGTTAAACACTTTTTGCATATCTAGTTCTTCTCTCTGCTCTTGCCGCCCTACCCAATTCATTCTCCATTCATGGACTGATCAAGAATTGTTCTTTATTCTAATTCTTGCTTGAAGAATCAGATCTAAAGTTGTGCTCACATCCCCTGCGTGATCCTTGTTGAAGGATTTCAATTCTTGCTGAAGAATTTATTTGTTGATCCTGCCTCACCCTAAGCTGTGTGTCATCTTCAATGGATGTGGGGTTTGGTAAACTCTTTGGGCATGAACACCTATGTTGGGAGCTACTTGCGTGGATTCCGTATCAGGTATAACCCTCCCTTAATCTTGGTTTCAGATTTGGTCTGATTTGTTTCAAGAACGAACCTTGAAAAATGCAGTTTTTCTAAATCAAGGAATAGGATTCTCGGAAGGGAGAGAGAAATTTTTTGAAATTTCGCCCAGCCACCTTGCATGTTTCGGCCATCCATGTGATGGATTTCCCTTCCCTTCAATTCCCAGCTCGAGGTAAGGGACTTTTAGAGCAATACTCTTTGAATATCTCTTTGCATTATCTCTTCGACTCGGGCCAATGCTATTTCAATATGGTCGTCCCGACCACATCCTTCTCTACCCTACTAACTTTAGTGTCAGAGTACCTACCTGGGGAACAACTCCTTGTGCCTTTTACCTTTCTTCTGGCTGCAGCATTCAGTATGTGGCTTCGTCTTTCCACCTCGACCTCATCCGGTTGACAAGATTATCTGATTGTGTCCTTGGTTTGGAACACCTTGGATTGGACATCATTAGATTGGCGCCATTTGTGGAAATGAACAAAAATTCATTTCCCAAACCCCTCTTTGTGAACTAAAAGCAACCATTCTTAAGAACACATCCGACCGCTCTAGAGCCTGTTCTCCATCTTGGGGTTCCCGCTCACTCCGCAGCTCCCCGCCTCAGGAGCCCTAGCATCAGGTAGCAGTTGACCCCACACAGTTCCAAGCCATGCAGCAGTAGGTCGACCGTATCCTAGCCATGATGGAGACTCTGGGACACCCACCGTTCAGGTGCCACATAGACAAGGATAGAGCCTAATCCGACCGTAAGCGACCACACCCATCAAGATGATCTAACTCGCTAGCCTGGACTCGCGCGCATGATGCCCGCATTAGATCCCATCTTTCTGCTCAAGTGCTAGTGAAAGAATGGCTTGGCCAACGTTTGTAGTAGCCACCGATCTCGACAGCAGAATCCAACTCAGTTTAAGATTGGCCTGCGATCCCAAAAGGGGAAAAATCCATAAACATGGTCCTAGATGACAGAAACACTGGGATTAGAGAAATGAGAGAGCAGCTGGACAAACTAGAACACGGCTAAGTAGATAGGAGCATGACTCCTCTAACGGCCCAGCCCTCAGAGCAACACCAAAGCCAATCCGTGAAGGAACTTGTCTTTGTCTAGGAGATCGTTAATGAGCTTCCCCCAGTTGATTGGCGACCCCCTCAGTTCAAAAAATACAATGGAGTCTCAGACCCCAATGATCACATTAAGGGGTTCAAGGCAATAACAATGCTGCATGACTCATCTGAAGGTCTCATGTACAAGGCCTTCATGTTCCATATCCTCCTAGGTGCAGCTAGAGACGCAGTTCACCGCTAGTCAAAGGCACTAGAAGATGTCAGCCAACCTCATGCAAGTATGCCAAAGGAAATGAGAGACCTTGAGGGAGTACTTAGTGAAGTTCAATGCCGAGGCCTTTTAGGTCTGAGCTCTAGACTAGTTAGTAGCTGTGACAACCATCATGAATGGACTGTGCTCCTCAATTTTCAGCTTCTCGCTGCAAAAGAACCCTCTGCCCAACTTGACTACGCTTGGTGGGTGTCGAATCCAACCAAAAATAATAGTCCTGCTCGGATTAAATACTTTTGTATATAGTAATGAGCAAGGTCGTCTCCTCAGAGATTGGGTTGATTTATTTCCAAGAAAACAAAGTAGAGGATTGTTATAAAGATAAGGAAAATAAAATAAAATAAAGGTTTATTTGATAGAAGGCAGCATCTGGTTGAAGGGATAAGTTCAGCCTTGATACTTATAATTGATCATCGATGCAAGGATGAATTCAAGTGCTTATGAGTAAATTGGTTATAGCTACTAACAAGCTCTAATAGCCAATCTCCACTTATATTTTTGGCAATCAAAACAAGCTCTTTGATTGCTTCTCTTATTAATAGACAGCCCTAAACAAGCTCTTAGGGCTTAATCTATTAATAGCATTAGGAACTGGAGAAACCCAAGTCTGGTCAATGCACACACAAGTTCAGTTCGTTTAAACCAGATCATATATTTTCATAACATGAACCGAAAACTTGTCCATAATTGGTTTATGCTATTCGCCACAAAGATTAAATCTAACAAACATATACGAATTTGATGATCTAATCGGCAATAGGTTATTTTATCGATTGAACAATGGATCCTGTTGCTCAATCAATAAAATAATCTTAAACAAGAAATCGCAGAAAATATATAAATACTCATAAACAATGAACTGAAATAAAATCAATTAGATCTCACAACTGTGTAGAACCAAAGCTTCCTTAACCTTAAACCAGAAAATGAAAGCTAATCGAACTTCATGGAGAGATCGCAACTTCCAGATGGAGAGGACGAATTATGCTTCCTTCCTTCACTTCTTCCCTCCTTGATTGAGTGATTTCGACTGTTAGTCTACCCCCCTTTATATAGCCTTAGGGGGAGGAGCTGTTTCCAACACCTCTTAGGAGTTCTTTCTCAAAATTAGAAAGTCCAATTTCCTAATGGGATAATGCTTAATCCAGATCTAATCTTATCCTTATCTCTAAATAGAAATTCTTAACTAAGATGGACTTTGACTTTCTTTCTTTTTAGAAGTACAACAAGAAATAGACTCTATTAAAACTCTTGGTGACTCACGCCTCCAACTCAGTCGAATCCTACTAGGACTGATGGGGCCCACTTCTTGCATACTGAAATCATGCTGGTCTTCTCCCATTGTGCTGGGGCTATGCTGCAGGCTCCTTTCAGCTTTCTTTCCCAAATTGGGATTTTCTAAATAAAACACAATAAAATCCATTAATTAATTTACTAATTAAATAAGAAAAAATACAAATAATATGGAAATTATGCACACTATCAAACCCCCCTACACTTAGACCTTGCCTGTCCTCGGGCAAGACAAAATTTAAGCAAAAATAGACAAACTATCCTACCAAATTTTAAACTCAACTTTCCTTCTTCTTTTTCCACAAATATTCTAGGTTAATTAATGCAAACAATCAAATCAACATGACCAAGTCATACATGACTCATCTATCAACCAATTCAATTTTTGCTACTATAAACCAGGTAGTAAACTAGGGAAAACATTTTTATCTTTACTTTCTTTTTTCTCTTCTTGGTGAAAGTGAGTGCATTTTATGCTCCATCTCACTTTTAGGATTACTTGGCCAGTAAGTGCATTTTATGCTCCATCCTACTTTTGAATGGCTGGCTAGTAGGTGCATTTTATGCTCCATCCTACTAGGTTACCTCAATTGTATGGTAAAAATATTTACCCTATTTACTTAAACCTGAATTTAGGACTAGCTCAAAAGGAAATGGCTTCAGATAAGTCGTGTATTCCCTAATCGCACCTCATTTCTAGATTCACAAGTATTTTCCCAGAGTATTGCTTCAATTGATTTCAAGAGAGTTGAGTTGTTTTTTTTTTTTTTTGAACTGAAATAAATACTACTTATCTAAAATCCTGAATCAAATCCTATACTCCCCCCCCCCACACACTTAATCCATACATTGTCCTCAATGTAAGGTGAAATGCAAAGAAAAGGTGAAAATAACTAAACTATAAATGTAAAAACAAGAAAAAAGAAAAACAAACTTCCCTGTTTTGAATCATCATAAACCGGATCCTCTAACTTTTGTAGTTGCAACTTCCGGTGTTCTCCCCTTTCATCCATCATGGGCGGGTTCAAATCTGGAATAGGGGCCTGCAAAACAGAGGGTAAAGGTCTCTCATTAGAAATTGGTAACGTAATATAAGGAATGTTACCTGACTGTTGTAACTCTGGAGAATCATTCAATGCTGTAATAGTTTCTTGCAATTTAGAACTCAGGGTTGACTCCTCTTTCTTAGGATGCTTAGTAATGGAAATTCCGAATCCCTCCTTCCCACCAAGTGAAGGGATGAGAGATCCATCATATGGATAGCCAAACCCTGTAGGTAGGTAGGGCAAAATATAAAAATTTTTCTCTCTCCCATGTGGGAGTCACATTCCCTATTTTAGAAAATCTGCATTTTCAAGGGTCAATCTTGAACCTAAACCGAACCAGATCTGAAACCAAAAAGTAGGAGAGGGATATACCTGATACAGAGTAGCAGTAACTCCCAACGAAGGTGTTCACACCCAAGGAAAGCTCCAAAGACTGCTCCCGCTGAAGATGACACAGCATAGGGTGGAGCAGAATTAGCAGGTAGTTCTTCACAAGAACTGAATCCTTCAGCAAGAATTGGTGGAGGGAATGTGAGCACGACTTTAGATCAGTTTTTCTCCAAAAACTGATATCAAGAACCCTTCTTGATCGCTCCTATAGTGGAGAACGAACTGGCATTGGTGGTAGCAAGAGGAGGGCACAAGAGTAGAAGATGGACTCCCTTTAAGATTGAGTTGTTGTGTCTAGAGATTCGCCCTCCTCCTCCTTTTATAGCTTTAAAGAGATCAGCTCCTAATCCCATTAGGAGTTTCCTCATTCAAATCCTTATTTGAATCTGGACTCTCTTTAAGAGATAAGGATAAGCCCTTATCTTATCTGTAGATTAGATCAGCCCCTATCTGCTGATTCAAATCCCAGATCCACCCTTCTTTAATTAATCTAATTAAACCAGTTCGAATTGGCCTTTAGGCCCATTAAGTCCATGCGCTCACTAACCTTCCAAACTGCTGCCCAGTTGGGTTTCCTTGTTTGGTGTGGGACCCAAACATTGATCTACACATCAATCACATGGGTTCAGCCCAGCCTCTGTTACAAGGCCTGGCAGAATTCACTGTAATGGACAGTGAACCCCTGAGCCCATCACCATGGGGTCTTAATGGGCCCAACACTTACACTAAGTGGTCCTTGGGTGAAGCCAACTTATAAAAACCCAGGGACTGTGGGCAGATGCAAGATTAGCCCATCAAGTATTACCCTCAATGGTCTTACACTTAACCTTTCAGCCCATCATGATCAAACACTGCTAGACAAGAGAGGACCTCTCCCTCGGCTGCCAGGAACATTGCCTCACTCTTTACTCACATGGATCCCGGGAATTAAAACCTTTTGCAAACATTTTGAAACCATAATATATATGTATAACTTTATATAAATATATTTTGCAAAAACAAATTTCAACGATTGAAATCGGCTCCCAGCAGCTTTGGTTTCCATCAGAGAGAGTGCATCCCCGATCATTACCTTTGTCCAACAAAGAGGCTGATCCTGTCACTATGATCACCCACTCAGATGAATTCTCAGACTGTCCCAACATACCCAGGTTTTGACCCCCTCTAAGGATCACACTGATTGGCATATCAAAGATAGCCCAATCCGACACCTAATGCAGTATCATAATCGAGTCTAGGGGTCAGGTGTAACATTCCATTTTTGCCCACTAATCACCAAAGTCCAGGGCAATACTGGAATTCTGGTCCGGTTCAGGGTTTCTAGTAAACCTACACTACATGTACCTCGGGTCTCACCCTGGTAGCTAAGACAGGCTACCCCAACCAACTTGGTGGCATATTAGTGTCAGCCTTATCATGATAGATCTCCCTATATCAATCCATCGGCTATGAACATTCTAAACTAACATGAGTCTCATTTGTGTCCAGTTTAAGGGTATTACACAGAAACACACCACAATAACATGAATCAAATATGTACTTTATTCAATTACAATAAATGTCATAATGTACATCATTCTGATTAAAGCTAAAGGCATACACTGTCTAACAGCTCCCACTTGCACTTAGGTTCAATCTGGTATAAGCCGGAGTCCCATACTTTCCACGTGTTTCTCAAACACTTTCTGTGTCAGTGGCTTAGTCAATGGGTCTGCTACATTCTTCGTTGATGCTACCTTCTGAATCAGGACATTCCCTCTTCCAACTATCTCCCGTAGTACATGATACTTCCTCTCGATGTGCTTCGACTTTGAGTAGGCTCGTGGCTCCTTAGCCTGAGGGCTAGCTCCATTGTTGTCACACAACAACGGAATGGGTGATGTGCTGGATGGAACTATTCCCAATACATGAATGAACTTCTTCATCCATACGGCTTCTTTGGCAGCTTCACTTGTGGCAATGTATTCGGCTTTGGTTATGGAATCTGCCATGGACCCCTGTTTGCTGCTTTTCCAGCAAACAACACACGATCCTTTTGTGAAAACATACCCAGATGTAGACTTTCTATCATCTGGATCTGACTGGTAGTCGGCATCAGTATACCCCTAGATCTGTAATAAGAAACCATCGAATACTAGACAAAACTCTTTTGTCCTTCGAAGGTACTTAAGTATATTTTTCACAGCAGTCCAGTGCTCCTGCCCTAGGTTGGCCTGGAATCTTCTTACCACACTCACTGCCTGAGCAATATCAGGATGAGTGCACAGCATGGCATACATGATGCTCCCTATGGCTGAGGCATAGGGAACGTCCTTCATGCCCTCACTCTCCTCGGGAGTCTTGGGAGACATGCCCTTGGAGAGAGTGACTCCATGCCTGAAAGGAACATTTCCATTCTTGGAGTTCTCCATGCTGTATCTCTTGACTATTTTGTAAATGTAAGCAGATTGGGATAATCCTATTATCCTCTTCGATCTATCTCTATAGAGTTGAAGACCCAGTATATAGGAGGCTTTGCCAAGATCTTTCATGGAGAATTGCTGTGAAAGCCATACTTTCACCATAGTCAACATTCCTACATCATTCCCAATGAGCAGAATGTCATCTACATACAGAATCAAGAACGTAACCTTATTACCACTGGATTTCCTGTAAAGACAGGGTTCATCCAGATTCTACTCAAAGTCAAAATTTTTGACAGTAGAGTCAAACCGGATGTTCCAACTCCTAGAAGTTTGCTTAAGTCCATATATGGATCTATTTAATTTACGTACCATGTGTTCCTGACCCACAGCTATGAAACCTTGCGGTTGCTGCATATAGATATCTTTAGTAAGATCTCCATTCAAGAACACATTTTTGACATCCATTTGCCAAATCTCATAGTCATGGTATGCTGCTACAACTAGCAGGATCCTAATGGATTTAAGCATGGCCACCGGCGAAAAGGTTTCCTGAGCTCTCCTCATCAAGAACAATTTCTTGACGATGATTGTTCAGGATGTAATCATCCTCCAAGAAATGGGCATTTCGGCTACAGAACACCTTCTGTTCACTTGGGTCATAGAATAGGTAACCCACAGAGCCCTTGGGGTAGCCTACGAATAGGCAACGACTGGTCTTGGATTCCAATTTGTCCGTACTCATTCTTTTAATGTGCGTTGGACAACCCCAAATCTTCATGTGTCTCACACTTGGTTTCTTTCTGGTCCAAAGCTCATTAGGAGTCTTCAGAACTGATTTGGTTGGAACTCGGTTCAGCACGTATATCGCAGTCTCCAATGCGTAACCCCAAAAGGATGTGTGTAACTTTGAGTGTACGAGAAGTGACCGGACCTAATCCAATAAGGTCTTATTCCTCCTCTCTGAAACACCGTTTAGCTGTGGTGTAGTAGGAGGAGCGAACTATGATACTATCCCATTGACCTTTAAGTAGTCCCTGAATTCGTCAGACTCACCACCTCGATCCGATCGAATGGTCTTAATTTCTCTCCCTAACTGTTTCTCGACCTCTTGTTTGAACTCTTTGAACTTTTCAAATGATTCAGACTTGTGTCTCATTAGGTACACGTAACCATACTGAGAATAATCATTGGTGAATGTAATAAAATACACGTGTTGGTTACGAGTCCTAACACTCAGGGGACCACATACACGTAACCATTCAAGAGCCTCAAGTTCATTAATATAGCCCATCATCCGAAGACAATGGTCATGAACCTGCTGGCCCTTGGACATTTGTGCTTGAACTGTTTCAAGACTTTTTGCCGAGTAGAACGGTTCTGCTCTTTGTACATTGTCTTTAGACTGTCCAATATGTCCTTGGCCAGCTCAATCTGATCAAACTGCCTCTATATCGGATTGTCCAGGGAGGCAATGATATAGCATCAGGCCAGGGAATTTTTCTCTTCCCACTCTTGGGATTCCCTCCTATGGGCCTCACAAGCCCTATCTCTCGGACGCTACGGGGCAAGGTTTTTAGCCACCTTGTCCAACTTCTCAGAAGTTAGGACCAGCATAAGGTTATGGTACTAGTTAGCATAGTTTGGTCCTTTCAGTTTGTTGTCATCCAACAACTTTGCAAATTGTCCATTTTCCATTTCTGATAAAAAGCAAACATTAGTCCACAACCTAATTTGATTCATGTTATCTACATAGATATGGCTTTTAATCTATGTTCCATTTCCATTTGTTCATCTGCGAATTGTCTCTAGAAATGTGGGAAATCACATAGGGTGCATGGGGCCAACTGTTTCAGCTGCATAACCCCACCACCTTTCTATGAAGGATCATATCCACTCATCACATGAGCTTTCCCTTTGGCCTCTGTTAGACAAGGTTCATTGCCATTTTAGGTTAAACCTTTCTGTCCAGTGAGTGCTCACCCATCATATTTGTAAATGCCAAAGTGCCATGAGAGAGTCTTCCATTTTAGGATAGGCCCCTCCCACATCAGTCTATGATGCCCCTATCATCTTATGAAACATTCCAACAACAAATGGATAACACAATTTTATAGTGCGTTTGCTCATTACTGAATGACCCATCTTCATGCTAATGATGGAAGCCCTTTAGAGATTTCATCATATGAATATCCCTATCATGTGCACTCATATTTCAGGAGGGAACAAAGTTATTATGCCCTAGTTTAATTTAGGTCAAACCAAAGTGTCTCCCACTGACTTTCATAAAGCTAGATTTCGGTGGGCCCTAAATGGCTAGGGTTCTACATGGATCCTCTTCAGGGAGGTGTGGGGCCCACTACAAAGGGAGATCATCCAATGATCTTTAGGGACACCATGGCAATGATGTGCATTCAGCCATGGTGTGCGCTAGAGCCACCATCGAATCTGCATGGGCCAAATACTTATGGCCCATGTACGTTGCACATCACACATCCATACATCACATGCAAGGATAGAATTGATCCAATCAATTAATATCTGTGAAGCCCATTATTAAAGTCTAATTTAATCCATAATATTACTGATTAATATTATCTAGGTATATGGGCTGAATAGCATTAAGCAGTTCGGCCCATATAGCTTTTCTGCAATTGGTGGGCTTTAGCAGTTTTAACTCCTTAAAACTGGGCGTTATAGGTGTAGGCCGAATTAAGTCCCACAATTAAACATCAATCCCTTGACCCAAAAGTGGGAAATTAGGGCTGAGAGCAACCCCCATCGAACCATAGATTCGATCCAACCAGTTTGGTCCAATATGGTTCGAATAGGTCTAGGGTTTGATTTTCAATTCAAGAAAATGATCTGAAATTAATTACTGATAAAAGACAATCAGAAATCAGTAACAGGGCTGTTTGCACATCTCCCAACCTACAAAACAAATGTTAGATCATAGTTTGCAGTTTAATAAACGACAAATTCTCCTTCTCTTGCGTAGCCATCTTCGACCATGAAATAAAATAAATAGAAAACCCTAATTTTTCTATTAATATTACATCAGATCGAATTCCTATACATTCAGTCTAAAAAAAATAGAAAAAAAAATTAATTATAGACTAGAATGTAAAAATCTGCAAATCGCAGATATCATGCGCCAATAAACAATTCGATCTCCTTTGTACAAACAACCCATAAATCAAGAAAATTATAAAGAACAATTCTAAATATATTTCAGATTTATAAAGAATTAATTTCAGATCATTCGCCCTTGATCTGATCTATTTCGGTTCAATATTAGAACCTAGCTCTGATACCATTGAAGGGATGAGAGATCCATCATATGGATAGCCGAACCCTGCAGGTAGGTAGGGCGAAATTTCAAAAATTTCTCTCTCCCAAGTGGGAATCACATTCCCTGTTTTAGAAAATATGCATTTTCAAGGATCAATCTTGAACCTAAACCGAACCAGATCTGAAACCAAAAAGTAGGAGAGGAATATACCTAATACAAAGTAGCAGTAACTCCCAACGAAGGTGTTCACACCTAAGGAAAGCTCCAAAGACTGCTCCCACTGAAGATGACATAGCGTAGGTGGAGCAGAATCAGCAGGTAGTTCTTCACAATAACCAAATCTTTCAGCAAGAATTCGATGGAGGGCATGTAAGCACGACTTCCGATCAGTTTTTCTCCAAAAACTGATATGAAGAACCCTTCTTGATCTTTCCTACAGTGGAGAACAAACTGGCAATGGCGGCAGCAGGAGGAGGGCGCAAGAGCAGAAGATGGCGCAGTCTTACTGTTGCTGTCTTCTCTCTTTCTATGATCTATGATCTGATTGAGTTGTTGTGTCTAGTGGTTCGCCCTCCTCCTCCTTTTATAGCTTTAAAGAGATCAGCTCCTAGTCCCATTAGGAGTTTCCTAATTCAAATCCTTATTTGAATCTGGACTCTCTTTAAGAGATAAGGATAAACCCTTATCTTATCTATAGATTAGATCAACCCTCCTAATCTTATTAAGAGTTTCCAAATCCAAATCTGTATTTGGACCTAGACTCTCTGAGTGGATAAGGATAATCCATTATCCTATCTGTTGATTCAAATCCCAGATCCGCCCCTCTTTAATTAATCAAAATAAACCAGTTTGAATTGGGCTTTAGGCCCATTAAGTCCATGTGCTCACTAACCTTTCAAACAGCTGCCTAGTTGGGTTTCCTTGTATGGAGTGGGACCCAAACATTGATCTACACATCAGCCACATGGGTTCAGCCCAGCCTCTGTTACAAGGCCTGGCCGAATTCACTGTAATGGACAGTGAACCCCCGAGCCCATCACCATGGGCTCTTAATGGGCCCAACACTTACACTAAGTGGTCCCTGGGTCAAGCTACCTTATAAAAACCCAGGGACTATGGGCAGATGCAAGGTTATTCCATCAGGTATTATCCTCAATGGTCTTACAGTTAACCTCTCAGCCCATAATAATCAAACACTGCCCGACAAGAGAGGACCTCTCCCTCGGCTACAAGGAATAGTGTCACATTCTCTACTCACATGGATCCTGGGAATTAAAACCTTTTGCAAACATTTTGAAACCATAATATATATGTATATCTTTATATAAATATATTTTGCAAAAACAAATTTTAACAATTGAAATCAGCTGCCAATAGCTTTGGTTTCCATTAGAGAGAGTGCATCCCCGATCATTACCTTTGTTCGACAAAGGGGCTGATCTTGTCATTATGATCACCCACTTAGATGAATTCTCAGATTGTCCCAACATACCCAGGTTTTGACCCCCTCTAAGGATATCACTGATTGGCATATCAAAGACAGCCCAATCCGACACCTAGTGCGGTATCATAATCGAGTCTAGGGGTCAGGTGCAACATTCCAGTTTTGCCCACTTATCACCAAGGTCCAGGGCAATATTGGAATTCTGGTCCGGTTCAGGGTTTCAAGTAAACCTACACTGCATGTACCTCGGGTCTGACCCTGGCAGTTGAGACAGGCTACCCAAACCAACTTGGCGGCACATCAGTGTCAGCCTTATCAGGATAAATCTCCCTAGATCGATCCATCGGCTGTGAACATTCTAAACTAACACGAGCCTCATATGTGTCCAGTTTAAGGGTATTGCACAGAAACACACCACAATAACATGAATCAAATATGTACTTTATTCATTTACAATAAATTTCATAATGTACATCATTCCGATTGGAGCTAAGGGCATACATTGTCTAACACCAAGTTCAAAAACTTCCTGTGCTAAAGAATCAATCACATCAACAGAATAAACAGGATTATCATCAGTAGGATATTTTATGGCATTATAAATATTAAACTTAACAATCTTACCATCAAATTCCATTGTAAGTGTCCCCTTATGCACATCGATTCTAGTCTTAGATGTCTTAAGAAATGGTCTTCCCAACAAAATTGGATTTGAATTGGAAGAATTATCTTCTTCCAAATCAATCACATAAAAATTAGCAGGAAAGACCAAATCATTGACTTGAACCAACACATCCTCCAAAACCCCCTTTGGATATGTAGTTGATCGATTAACAAGTTGTAGAATCACACCCATTTCTTTCAATGGTCCAAGGTTCAAAGTTGTGTAAATAGAACGGGGCATGACATTTATCGAAGATCCTAGATCTAACATTGCTCTTTCGATCTTAACATTTCCTATCTTACAAGGGATAGAAAACATACCTGGATCCTTACATTTATGAGGTAATTTCTTTTGGAGGATTGCTGGAACATTTTCCCCTATATGAACTTTCTCATTACCTTTCAGCTTTTTCTTAGTAGTGCATAACTCCTTGAGGAATTTAGCATAGCGAGGTACTTGCTTGATTGCATCAAGGAGGGGAATATTTACCTCAACCTTGCGAAATGTCTCAAGAATATCCTTCTCTTGCTCCTACTTCTTGGGTTTTGCAAATCGGCTAGGAAAAGGTGGAGTTGCCACTATGGCTTGGGGTTGTTCACCGTTTGGATCTTGAGTTTGGGGTGGTGGTGCTTCCTTTTCTATTTATTCTTCAATTGTATTCTTAGGCACTTCCTTGCTAGGCCTATTCAGCTCCTTTCTACTTTTTAAAGTGATTGCACTAGCATTCTGCTTAGGGTTGACTATGTTCTGTAAGGGTAGTTTTCCTAATCCTTGAGATTCCAATCAACTCACAGCAATTGCCAATTGGCTCACTTGATTCTCCAGGTTTTGGATGCTTGTCCTTGTCTCCTGTTGAAATTGTTGGGTGTTAGTTGCAAGTGCTTTAACAATTTCATCTAAAGACATACTTGGTTTGGAAGATGAATGTTGTGGAGCCGGTTGTCTAGCTTGATATTATTGGAAGCCAAAGGGCTTGGCTCCATAGCTAAGACTAGGATGATCCCTCCATCCTGCATTGTAAGTATTTGAATAGGGATTGTATCTCCTTTGTGGGAATCCTCCAACAGCATTGGCTTGTTCATAGGGTTCATCTTGAAGTGTAGGACACATGTTGGTTGGATGACCCATAGTGGAACAAATGCCACAAGTCTTTACTCGTTGTACATGATCTACTACCAATTTTTCCACAAGAGAGGTGAGAGTATCTAATCGTTGATCAATGAAAGAAGTACTAACCTCATTAACTCTCCTTGGGATGGTATCTTGTCTATTGCCAAACTGTTGTGCATTAGCAACCATGTTTGCAATTAGTTCCCTTGCTTGAGTAGGAGTTTTATTCACCAACACATCTCCACTTGCAGCATCAATCATACTCCTATCAATTGGCAATAATCCTTCATAAAAATATTGGATAAGGAGTTGATCCAGAATCTGATGTTGAGGACAGCTTGCACATAGTTGTTTGAGTCTCTCCCAATACTCATAGAGAGTTTCTCCACTGAATTGTCTTATCCCACAAATTTCCTTCCTGATATTAGCAGCTCGTGAGGCAGGGAAGAACTTCTCAAGAAATTGCGTCTTCATCTCATTCCATGTAGTGATAGAACCGGAGGGTAAGTAGTAAAGCCAATCCTTAGCTTTGTCAGCTAGTGAGAAAGGAAAGGCGCGCAACTTAATCTGCTCTTCGGTAACACCCTAAGGTTTCATGCTCAACTAGACTACATGAAATTCTTTTAAGTGTTTATGGGGATCTTCACTTGAAAGTCCACGGAAAGTAGGAAGTAAGTAGATAAGACCGGATTTCAATTCAAAAGGTACCATTAGATCTGCATATTCGATGTAGAGTGGTTGTTGATTCAGATCTGGTAAAGCTAGCTCTCTAAGAGTTCTTTCATCGATGTTGGCCATGACTTCTTCTTCAGAGTTGTTAAATGACTCGACGAGGTCTGTTACCGACTTCACCCCGAGAGATGGGAGCGATGCCGATTGGTTACGACGTTGCTTGGCTTCTTTCCTCAACCGACGAACTGTGTTTTCGATCTTGAGATCATATTGGAGTTCACCTACACGATAAGAACGAGGCATAAACCAACCAAAAGGAAATAAATCTTATTTAGGACACCAATCCCCGGCAATAGCACCAAAATTTGGTGGGTGTCGAATCCAACCAAAAATAAAAGTCCTGCTCGGATTAAATACTTTTGTATATAGTGATGAGCAAGGTCGTCTCCTCAGGGATTGGGTTGATTTATTTCCAAGAAAATGAAGTAGAGGGTTGTTATAAAGATAAGGAAAATAAAATAAAACAAAATAAAGGTTTATTCGATAGAAGGCAGCATCCGGTTGAAGGGATAAGTTCAGCCTTGATTCTAACAATTGATCATCTATGCAAGGATGAATTCAAGTGCTTATGAGTAAATAGGTTATAGCTACTAACAAGCTCTAATAGCCAATCTCTACTTATATTTTCGGCAATCAAAACAAGCTTTGATTGCTTCTCTTATTAATAGACAGCCCTAAACAAGCTCTTAGGGTTTAATCTATTAACAGCATTAGGAACTGGAGAGACCCAATTCTAGTCAACGCACACACAAGCTCGGTTCATTTAAACCAAACCATATATTTTCATAACATGAACCGAAAACTTGTCCATAATTGGTTTATATTATTCGCCACAAAGATTAAATCTAACAAGCATATATGAATTTGATGATCTAATCGGCAATAGGCTATTTTATCGATTGAACAATGGATCCTATTGCTCAATCAATAAAATAATCTTAAATAAGAAATCGCAAAAAATATATAAATACTCATAAACAATGAACTGAAATAAAATCAATTAGATCTCACAATTGTGTAGAACCAAAGATTCCTTAACCTTCAACCAGAAAATAAAAGCTAATCGAACTTCATGGAGAGATCGCAACTTCCAGATGGAGATGATGAATTCTGCTTCCTTCCTTCACTTCTTCCCTCCTTGATTGAGTGATTTCGATTGCTAGTCTACCCCCCCTTTATATAGCCTTAGGGGGAGGGGCTGTTTCCAACACCTCTTAGGAGTTCTTTCTCAAAAATAGAAAGTCAAATTTCCTAATGGGATAATGCTTAATCCAGATCAAATCTTATCCTTATCTCTAAATAGAAATTCTTAACTAAGATGGACTTTGACTTTCTTTCTTTTTAGAAGTACAACAAGAAATAGACTCTATTAAAACTCTTGGTGACTCACGACTCCAACTCAGCCGAATCCTACTAGGATTGATGGGGCCCACTTCTTGCATGCTGAAATCGTGCTGGTCTTCTCCCATCATGTTGGGGCTATGTTGCAGGCTCCTTTCAACTTTCTTTCCCAAATTGTGATTTTTTAAATAAAACACAATAAAATCCATTAATTAATTTACTAATTAAATAAGAAAAAATACAAATAATATGGAAATTACGCACATTATCAGCGCTCATGAAACTTGCACAAAAGTACATGAATGCCGAGGAAGCCCAGACTCTATGAAGGAGTGAAGAGGACCAACATGATCGGAAGTTGAAAGACCATGATGAGTGCAGGTTGGACAAAGACAGTAAGAGACAGGACTACTAACCAAACCGCAAACTGAGGACCCCACCACTGACGTACAGAAACTTCACTCCCTTGAATGCATCGCAAGCCAAGACACTGATACAGATCCACGACCAAAGGTTCGTTAGTCGGCCCAAAAAGATGAAGTATGAAAACAACAAAAGAAATTGAGAAAAGTACTGTAATTTTCATAGAGACCACGACCACGAGACCGATAGCTACCTCGACCTATGCCATCACTTGGAGGACCTCGTCCAGCACAAGTACCTCGACGGGTTTGTAGATATCAAGGGACACAAGCCAAAGGGAGAAGAGCATTGCCCTGATGTACTACCAGCCCGAGTTTCCCCAGCTGGAGTCATTGCTGTCATCTCAGGCTGGATGGCCTTCGGAGGAGAGAGTAGCTCAGCCCGCAAGGCATATGCCAGACTGCATCAAGTTGAAGACTGGGAACCAAAGAGATAGAAGCAGGATGTTCCCATCACATTCACCGATGACGATCTAGGGAGGTTCAGACCACATGACAATGCCCTTGTGATAACCTTCAAGATCGCTAACTTTGAGATCCGGTGCATACTGGTGGACACAGGGAGCTTGGCCGACATCCTCTTTGAAGAAGTGTTCGAACAACTCAACATCAGGAAGGACCGTCTGATGCCAATTAACACTCCCCTGGTGGGATTCTCCGAGGAATCCTTGATACCCTAGGGGAAAATAACCTAGCCACTGCTGATAAGTGACAATCTCATCACCGCCATGGCGATGGTAGACTTCATCGTTATTCATGTCTTGTCCCCTTACAACACCATCCTTGGCCAGCCTGCACTAAATGCTCTACAAGCCTTAGTCTCCATATACCACTTAGCTATGAAGTTCCCGACCCAATATGGAATGGGTGTAGCCCATGGAAACCAGAGAACTACGAGGCAGTGTCACTTGACAGCCTGCAGAAGGAGACCACATACCACTAAATCACTCACTATAGAAAACATGGACCTAAGGGATGAACCTGCAGAAGGAGACCACACACCACTAAATCACTCACTATAGCCCGCTGTTAAGGATGGCATCCACTTGTGTGCCAAGATCTAGCCCAGTTCCAAGGGCTTCAAGCTCGTTGATATAACCCATCATCCAAAGACAATGGTCGTGAACCTGTTGCCCCTTGGACATCTGAGTGGTCATGAGCTGTTTCAAGACCTTCTGCCGAGTAGAACGATTCTGTTCTTTGTACATTGTCTTTAAACTATCCAATATGTCCTTGGCTAGTTCGATATGATCGAACTGCCTCTGTATCGGATTGTCTAGGGAAGCAATAACATAGCAACAGGCTAGGGAGTTTTTATCCACCCAATCTTGGAATTCCCTCCTTCTGGCATCAGAAGCCCTGTCACTCGGATGCTCCGAGGCAGGATTCTTAACTACCTTATCCAATTTTTTAGATGATAAGACTAGCATGAGGTTATGGTACCAATCGGCATAGTTCGGACCCTTAAGATTGTTGTCGTCAAGAAGCTTCGCAAATTGTCCATTTGCCATTTTCTGATAAAACAGCAAACATTAGTCCACAACCTAATTTGATTCATGTTCATTACATAGATATGGCTTTTAATCTATGTTCCATTTCCATCTGTTCATCTCTGAGATTTCCCTCCCATCTCAGTGACGGAGACAACGACTTGTCTCTGGAAATTTGGAAAACCACATAGGGTGCATGGAGCCAACTGTTTCAGTTGCAAAACCCCACCACCTTTCTGTGAAGGATCACATCCACTCATCATATGAGTTTTCCCTTTGGCCTCTATCAGACAAGGTTCAGAGCCATTTTCAAGTAAACCTTTCTGTCCAGTGAGTGCTCACCCATCATATTCGTGAACGCCAATGTACGGTGAGAGAGTTCCCATTTTCTAGTGAATCCCTCCCACATCGGTCTATGACGCCCCTATCATCTTATGAAACACTCAGACAAGCCCAACAACAAATGGATAGCCCATTTTCTGGTGCGTTTCCTCATTACTGAAGGACCCATCCTCATGCTAATGATGGAAGGCCTTTAGAGAGTTCATCACATGAATCTCCCTATCACATGCACTCATATTTGCTGGAGGGAACGGAAAAATTATGCCCTAGTTTGATTTAGGTCAAACCAAAGTGGCTCCCACTGACTTTCATAAAGCCAGATTTCGGTGGGCCCAAATCGGCTAAGGTTCTGCACGTATCCTCTTCAGGAGGTGTGGGGCCCACTACCGAGGGAGGTCATCCAATGACCAGCAGGGACACCATGGCAATGATGTGCATTCAGCCATGGTGTGCGCAAGAGCCACTATCGAATCAACATGGGCCAAGCACTTATGGCCCATGAACGTAGCACATTACACATCCATACATCACATGCAGGGAAGAATTGAACCAATCAAATAATAACTGTAAAGCCCATTTAAAGCCCATAATATTAACCATTAATATTATCTAGGTATATGGGCCGATAATAGGGTTGATCAATTTGGTCCGTATAGCTTTATCTGCGAAGTGGGCTTTTAGCAGTTTTAACAATTTTAAAATTGGGCCTTTACAGGTTGGGCCGAATTAAACATTCAATTAATTATCAATCCTTAGGCCCATTAGTGGGAGAATTAGGGCTAACATTCAGCCTTGATCGAACCCTAGATTCAGTCCAACTAGTTTGGACCAGTCTGGTTCGAATGGGTCTAGGGTTTGATCTTTAATTAAAGATTTAATTCAAGAAATTAATCTGAAATTAAATACTGATAAAGGAAAATCAAGAATCAGTCAGATAGGGCTGTTCGCACAATCCATCCTGCAAAACAAAGGTTAGATCACAGTTTGCAGTTTCATAAACTTCAAATCACAGATAGCGATTCTCCCATCTGTGAAATCTCCTTCCTTGCACCGCCATCTTCGATCCAAAATAAAAATAAATAGAAAACCTAATTTCTATTATAATTCCATTAGATCGAATGCCTATACATTCAGTCTAAAAATAAAAAAAAATATATTTTACAGACCAAATGTAATAAACAAGAAACTGCAAAATCGTAGGTTCCTTGCGCCAACCAAGATTTCGATCTCCATGTGTACGAACAGCCCATAAATCAAGAAAATTATAAAGAAAAATTCTAAATAATAATCAGATTTATAAAATTTAATTTCAGATTAATCGCCCATTAACTGGAAACAAATTTTCCAAAAAATCCTTATAACTACGCAAATCGGGTAGAATGCCTTCTGCCCATTTGCACAGGTTTAGATTTGATCCAATTCAGTTCAAGATTTGAACCATGGCTTTGATACTACTGAAGGGATGAGATATCCAACGTATGGATGCCCGAATCTTGCGGAATAGAATGGGTGAATTCCAAAAATTTCTCTCCATCCTACTGGGAATCGTATTCCCTATTTTAGAAAAATCATATTTTTCAAGAATCAATCTTGAACCAAGAACCGAACCAGATCTAAACAAAAGTCGTAAGAGAGGGATATACCTGATATAGAGAAATAGTATCTCCCAATGGAGGTGTTCACGCCCAAGGAAGGAACCAAAAACTGCTCCCATTGAAGATGGTGCAGTGAAGGATGGAGCAGAATCAATAGCATTCTTCAAAAGAACCAGACCCTTCGCAAGAATCAGCTGGACGGCACATGAGCACTACTTCCAATCAGCCCTTTCACAAAGGACTGATATCAAGATCCAATCTTGATCACTCCTACTGACAAGAGGAGATCGAACTGGCAGATATGGCGGGGGCAGGAAGGATGCGGCAAGAGAGATTTAGCGCAGTTATGCTGAATTCTCTTTTTTGTGATTTCATCTCTAAAGAGGATGTGAATATATGAATCATCTAAAGGCTGCCGCCCCTTCCTCCTTTTATAAGCTTAAAGAGATCAGCTCCTAATCCCATTAGGAGTTGCTGATCCAAATCATATTTGGATCAAAATTCCCTTCATGTGATAAGGGTAAACCCTTATCTTATCTGCAGAGTAGATCAGCCCCCTCCTAATCCTGTTAGGAGGTTTCCAGATCTGAATGTGATTCAGATCTGGAATTTCTGAGTGGATAAGGTTAAGGCCCAATCCTATCTGCTAATCTAATCTCAGAATTCGCCCCTCATTTAACTAATCAAATCAGCCCAGTTCAAAATGGGCTTTAGGCCCAATAAGGTTATGTGCTCACTTAGCCTTCGAAACTGCTGCCTAGCTGGGCTTTCTTGTATGCCATGGGACCCAAACATTGATCTACACATCAGCCACATGGGTTCATCCCAGCCTTTGTTACAAGGCCTGACCGAATACACTATTATGGATAGTGCACCCCCTGAAACCCATCACATGGGCTCTAAGGGCCCAATACTTACCCTAAGTGGTCTCTGGGCCAAGCTACCTTGTAACACCAAGGGACTGCGGGCAGATGCAAGATTTGCCCATCAGGTATTAGCCTCAATGGCCTTACACTTAACCTATCATCCCATAATGATCAAACACTGCTCGACAAGAGAGGAACTCTCCCTCGGCTTCAAGGAACAATGTTGCACTCTCTACTCACATGGATCCCAGGAATTAAAACCTTTTGCGAACGTTTGGAAACCATAATATATATACTTTTATATCTCATATAAAATATATTTTGCAAAACAAATCTCAATGATTGAAATCTGTTGCTGGCAGTCTTGGTTTCCATCAAAGAGAGTAAATTCCCGATCATCACCTTTGTCCGACAAAGGGGTTGATCCTGTCACTATGATCACCCACTCAGATGAATTCTCAGACTGTCCCAACATACCCAGGTTTTGACCCCCACTAAGGATCTCAATGATTGGCATATCAAAGACAGCCCAATCTGACACCTAGTGCAGTATCATAATCGAGTCTAGGGGTCAGGTGTAACTTTCAAGTTTTGCCCATCAATCTCCAAGGTCCATGGCAATACTGGAAATCGGGTCTGGTTCAAAGATTCAATTAATCCTACACTGCATGTGCCTTGGGTCTCACCCTGGCGGCTGAGACAGGGCACCCCAACATTTGGCAGCACACCAGTGTCAGCCTTGGCAGGATAAATCTCCCCAGACTTATCCAACGGCTGTGAACATTCTAATCTAACACGTGTCTCATAAGTGTCCAGTTTAAGGGTATTACACAGAAACACACCACAGGAACATGAATCAAATATGTACTTTATTCATTTGCAATAAATTCATAATGTACATCATTCTGATTGGAGCTAAGGGCATACAACTGTCTAACAATTTGGACCACCGAATTTTGGATCTAGCAATTTTAACTACTGAAAATTAAAGATAAAAAAATAAAAAACAAAGGCAATCAATGACTGAACTTGCTAGGATCTAATTGAAAGCGTCAAGACTATTGGTCCACCAAACCATTCCATTGAACATCAATTTATTAAATTAACCAAGATAATTCATTATTTTCATAAGCTGAAATTTTTCCTAATTTATTTAATATTCCCTTCCAGGATATATCAAACCTACTTCTATCAAGTAACCCTTCGATTCATCTATTAGAGTTCTCAAGACAGAAAGTGCACTAAGCTCTATGAAAAACCTGTATCATCAGATGAATCATGCATATATAATCTTATATACATTCGATTCACACTATGAATTATTTAGTCTATTATATGAATTCCCCTTCCGATTCATTCACATAAACCATATCAACTAAGAGGCGGTCAAACTCCTAATTGCATTGCGCATAATAACTCAGACAATATGAAAATAAAAACAACTTGGTTAAATTAAATAAAAATCAATCCATGGTCGTAGTTAGGCTTTCCATAGCCCTAGCTACAAATAAACTAGTTCATGATAAAGGAAATTAAACAAACATGGTACAAGAAAGAACTCATGATGTCGCCCTTGAGGTTGAGATCGGTGAGCTTGTCTTCTCCTTGTCGCCATCCAGCTCCTTGTTTGTCTCCTTCTCCTTTTCCTGCCGCCTTCCTCTGTTCTCCTCTTTTTTCTCCTTTTAGAACTCTTCTCTTTATATAATACTAGAAAAATAAGGGTTCCCTATAGATTATCTCCTATAGGATAGGATTTGAATTCTCCTAAACAACTTCCTCTTCTCACCGCAAAAATAGGAATCTAGATATTGATCAAATAGGCATCCAGATATGGATCGAATAGGCCATCTTATCCTTCCAAAATAAAAGGAATTTCTTGGGGTGAATCCGCCTAGCAATTTGCTCCTTTCTTTATTCGCCGCCTCCTTCCTATCTTCACTTCAACTTGCACCATAGATTGAACTTCTAAGTTCTTAATAGATGCCTTAGAAATCATGTCCTCTAAATTTCCCTTCTTTTCTCGTGGGGGCAGCTGTTGTTGAAATCCCATGGGTGCTTTTTGTTGGTTGTTATTCCACGAAAAATTCGGATGACTCCTCCATCCTGGATTGTATGTATTTGAATAGGGGTTGAAATTTGGCCTGCCACCATGAGAAACAAAATTAGCACTTTCATTTGAAGCAAAAGGATTACCTACCTGACAATCGGAATTTATATGTCCCAGTTGGCCACAAAGGTCACATGGATTACAAGATGACACATCTATTGCTGCAACACTAAGATTGTCTAATTTTTTATTCAAACTAGCAAGCTGAGCAGATAAATCTACAAATGAATCTATATGATGCACTCCCCTTTGATTAGCTCGGTCATTATTCCATTGGTAGTTATTTGATACCATTTCTTCCACTAGATCATAGGCTTCCTCTGGAGTTTTCCTCATGATTCTGCCTCCTGCAGCTACATCAATAATGGAGCAATTAGATGGAGTAATACCATTATAAAAAGATTGAATTTGATGCCAAACTGGTATTCCATGGTGAGGACACTTCCTAAGCATCTCTTTAAATCGTTCCCACGCCTTATACAAAGATTCCCTCTCTAGTTGAACAAAAGTAGTGATATCATTGATCAACTTTGCTGTTTTAGAGGGAGGAAAATACTTAGCCAAAAATTTTTGAGTCAAGTCGTCCAAGTAGTGATACTTCCTGTAGGGAGTGAGTTAAGCCAATCCTTAGCTCTATCACGTAATGAAAATGGAAAAAGTTTAAGCCTAATAGCATCATCGCTAACTCCATTATGCTTGAATGTGTCGCATATTTCTAGGAAGTTAACAATGTGTGCATTAGGATCATCACTCGGCAACCCACTAAAACGAATACTCGTTTGGATCATTTGGATAATCGCAGGCTTGATCTCGAAATTATTGGCTTGAATCGTTGGCTTGCTGATGCTAGAAGTAGCCCCATCAATTGTTGGACAAGCATAGTCCAAAAGAGTTCGATTTTCTTCGTCTGCCATCTCTTCCTCAACTTCTTCTATTGGTTCACCTTCTTCGACCTTCTCTCTCTCTTTACTTTTGTTGGCTCTTTGCAGTATGCGAAGGGTTTTCTCTATTTCAGGGTCAAAATCTGCTAGTTCCTTGCCTTTAGTGCGTGTCATACACTAATTAATCTGAACAAAGCAAGAATTTGAACACATTAAATAAAGAGTAAAATCCAAATTAACCAAGGTTAACAAGTTCTAATATTATTTTAGGATTAAATCCCCGGCAACGACACCAAAAGCTTGATAGTTATAATTATATATCCCTAACAAGTGCACTAGTTATCAAGTAGTATAAAGATATAGTTCCCACGAGGATTTAACAAAATAAGTACTAAAACTATAGTTTTCCCTTAATTATTTGGACAACCAAATTTTGGATCTAGCAATTTTAACTACTGAAAATTAAAGATAAAATAAATAAAAAGCAAAGGCAATCAATGACTGAACTTGCAACGATCTAATTGAAAGCGCCAGGACTGTTGGTCCACCTAACCATTCCAATGAACATCAATTTATTAAATTAACCAAGACAATTCATTATTTTCAT
Source organism: Nelumbo nucifera (assembly GCF_055504915.1). Taxonomy (NCBI): domain Eukaryota; kingdom Viridiplantae; phylum Streptophyta; class Magnoliopsida; order Proteales; family Nelumbonaceae; genus Nelumbo; species Nelumbo nucifera. Next base: position 69,124,497 of record NC_142652.1, read on the forward strand.
AAGCTGAAGTTTTTCTTAATTTATTTAATATTCCCTTCTAGGATATATCAAACCTAGTTCTATCAAATAACCCTTCGATTCCTCTATTAGAGTTCTCGAGACAGAAAGTGCACTAAGCTCTATGAAAAACCTGTATCATCAAATGAATCATGCATATATATTCCTATATACCATTCAATTCACACTATGAATTATTTAGTCTATTATATGAATTCCCCTTCCAATTCATTCACATAAACCAAATCAACTAAGAGGTGGCCAAGCTCCTAATTGCATTGCGCATAATAACTCATAGACAATATGAAAATAAAAACAACTTGGTTAAATTAAATAAAAATCAATCCATGGTCGTGATTAGGCTTTCCATAGCCCTAGCTACAAATAAACTAGTTCATGATAAAGGAAATTAAACAAACAAGTTACAAGAAAGAACTCATGATGTCGCCCTTGAGGTTGAGATCGGTGAGCTTGTCTTCTCCTTGTCTCCGTCTAGCTCCTTGTTTATCTCATTCTCCTTTTCTGCCGCCTTCCTCTGTTCTCCTCTTTTTTCTCCTTTTGGAACTCTTCTCTTTATATAATACTAGAAACATAAGGGTTCCCTATAGATTATCTCCTATAGGATAGGATTTGAATTCTCCTAAACAACTTCCTCTTCTCACCACAAAAATAGGAATCCAGATATGGATCAAATTGGCATCCAGATATGGATCAAATAAGCCATCTTATTCTTCCAAAATAAAAGGAATTTCTTTGGGTGAATCCGCCTGGCAATTCGCTCCTTTCTTTGTTTGCCGCCTCCTTCCACTCTTCACTTCAACTTGCGCCATAGATTGAGATTTCTACCAATTGGTATTCAATTCTTCAATTCCAAGCCCATCGTACCTGCAACATTAATTTGGCTTCATTAAATACGAAATTTAAATAGAATTTATAAATTAAGCACAATTTCTGTCAAAATTAAAGGAAATTATCTACAATTAATATATACACTTTGCATTCTATCAGATAACAGTCTCCAAGTTTGACTTATCAAGAAAAATATAAAAAATAAGATAAAACAAAGTTCTAATGTAAGTGGGAAAGTAGTGATTTCCGAATATGAAAACGTGTAGGCTAAGGAACGTTTTTAGCAAGTCAGCAGTGCAATTGCAACTTAAGCCCAACTCGGCCCTCATCGAGTTTTAGGTTTTGACAACCTTTATGTTTTAGGTTTTGACAGATTCGGCCCTCATCGAGAATGAAAACAAGCCCGAAGTTGGAGCAAGTTCGCAGCCAGGCCCATTTCACAACTTAAGCCCAACTCGCAGAAGTACCTTGAAGCAGCCCAACTCGAATTCAAGAGTCAAGAGTCCAAATCTCGAATGTAATCTCCAAAGAGAGAGTCTTATCAGATCTAAAGTCTTGAATGTAATCCTAGAGAGATAAGAAGATTGAGATTAGATCATTAAAGAAGAGATAGGATAGGATTAGTTCAAAGAAGATCAACACTCCCTAAAGATAAGATGATCTCCTATAAGGAGTTGGAAAACAACCCTCTCCTTTGGCTATATAAAGAGGGGGGCGAACCAGCTCTAGCATCGCTCACTCCAAGATCCAAGATATCATCAAGAAGACCAAGAAAGCTCAAGAAAGCAGTTCGGCCATGGAGAAGCAAAGCATGGAGATTGCGCAGATCATGAGCAGCTAAGCTTCCTTTTCTGGTTCAAGGGGGGAGGTTCGATTGTGTCATTGTGAGGTTCTGTAGTTAATTTATTTTCTTGCTTTTTAATTCAAGTATTCAGTGATTCTTGTGCATATTTTTATTGGATGTTGATGTTAATTAGTTTGACAAACTGAATTAATGTTGATTTTCCTACTGCTATCCATGATTTCGGTGATCCGTAATTGTCACGAATAATGGAACAAGTAGCAATTAGGTTGATATCTTTTTGGGTCAATTGTTCTTGACAGCCTTTGACCAATGTTTTAACTTGGTTCAACCAAAAGGAATCGATGAAACAAGATTCAGTAATTGCACCTATCTCAATTATTGTTATTTTGGTTTAACTATTTTCACAAATCTCAATGCTATCACTATTTAACATGGATGCTATCGTACCCAGTTGAGTGGTGATAAGTGTTGATCGAATGTTGGGTTTGGTCAACTAAATTAGGAAAACACAAGGTTTATTATGGCTATCCTAATAAATCTAAGGTTAAATGCTTGAATTGCAAGAATGCTGAAATTTACCTAGGATTGATGGCCAATCGATTCAACCCGAACCCTTGCACCAAAATTCGGTAAGACTGATTTTCTCTTGTTTGTTTAGTTTGTTATTGATTTCTTGTTCTTTTAAATTTTAGTTATTTCCCCACTCAATTACTTTATCCATTCGGCTAAGAGATTATGCTTCGACAAACCTGTCAAAATTTTGGCGCCGTTGCTGGGGAGCAACTTTAATTTCTTAGCTATTACCTTCTCTTTGTTAACCTCTTTAGTTTTATGACTCGTGCTTCTCAATGAGGTGAACTCAAGTACAACCCCGAAATTGAGAGGACCACCCGTCGTTTAAGGAAGGAGGCAAGACAAAGGAAGGATCGTTCACCAAAAAAGGTGAATTCAGATTGTGATTTACTCATCTGTGATCTACCCATCTTCGAAGGAGAAGAAAGAATGGCTCATAGAGAGAGAACATTGAGTGAGTTAGCTACACCAATGATGAACCAACAGCCCCTATGCATCACGTATCCCAATCTTGAGGTAGGTTTTGAATTGAAATCTGGTTTGATACAATTATTGCCTCTATTTCATGGTTTTCCAGGTGAGGACCCTCATAAGCATCTGAAGGAATTCCATGTCGTCTGTTCAAGCATGAAACCTCACGGTATGACCGAGAATCAGGTAAAACTCATAGCCTTTCCATTTACTTTGCATGATAAAGCAAAGGATTGGTTGTATATTCTTCCTCCCGGTTCAATACACACATGGGATGAGATGTGTTAGACAGTTTTGTATGCCCTTAGCTTCAATCCGATTTGATGTACTTTTGTTATTTAGTGGAAATAAATAAAGTGCATGTTTGATTCATGTTGTTTTGTACAATTCTGTGTAAGACCCTAAAACTGGACACTTACAGAGACTCGTGTTAGTTTTAAATATTCACTGCCATTGGATAAGTCTGGGGAGATTTATCCTACCAAGGCTGATACTGGTGTGCCACCAAGTGTTGGGATGGCCTGTCTCAGCCACCAGGGTAAGACCCGAGGCACATGCAGTATGGGATTACTTGATTCCTTGAACCGGACCAGATTAACAGTATTGCCCAAGACCTTGGAGATAGATGGGCAAAATTGGAAAGTTACACCTGACCCCTAGACTCAATTATGACATTTAACTAGGTGTCGGATCGGGCTGCCTTTGATATGCCAATCTGTGAGATCCTTAGATGGGGATCAAAACCTGGGTATGTTGGGATAGTTTGAGGATTCATCTGAGTGGGTGATCATAGTGACAGGATTAGCCCCTTTGTCGGACAAAGGGTAATGATCGGGAATGCACTCTCCCTGATGGAAACCAAACTGCCAGCAGTTGATTTCAATCGTTGGAATTTTGTTTTGCAAAATTAATATTTATATATATATGTACGGTTTCAAATTGTTTGCAAATGGTTTTAATTCCCGGGATCCATGTGAGTGGAGAGTGCGACACTGTTCCTTGCAGCCGAGGGAGAGGTCCTCTCTTGTCGGGCAATGCTTGATCATTATGGGCTGAGAGGTTAAGTGTAAGACCATTTAGGATAGTACCTGATGGGCTAATCTTGCACCTGCCCACAGTCCCTGGGTTTTTATAAGATGGCTTGGCCCAGGGACCACTTAATGTAAGTGTTGGGCCCATAGGGTCCATGTGATGGGCTCAGAGGTTCACTGAGTTTTTCAGTGAATTCGGCTGGGCCTTGTAATAAAGCCTGGGCCGAACCCATGTGGCTGGTGTGTAGATCAATGCTTGGGTCCCACGCCATACAAAGAAGCCCAACTGGGCAGCAGATTGGAAACTAGTTAAACACTGAACATCTAATGGGCCAAAAGCCCATTTCGAGCTGGGCTGATATGATCACCCATCTATGGGGCGAATCTGAGATTAATGTTAGTAAAAGGATTGGGCCTTTAACCTTATCCACTCCAGGAGACCAAATTCAGATTATATTTGAATCTGGTAACCTCCTGATAAGATCAGGAGTAAACTAACTTAATCTGCAGATAGGATTAAGATAATCCCCTATCCAAATACAGATTTGGATTGGGATAACTCCTAATTAGGAGGTTTCTTAATCAAGAAGAAAGGAGGAGAAACTCAAGAGAAATATATCAGATTTCGAACCAAGGGTTTGTGGTGAAAGAAATTATCATGCAAATAGAGATTAGATCTCATACAGACTCCAGAGAGAAGAGAAGCAGTTCAGCCATCTTCGTCCCAGGAGTTCTCCTCCAGCCGCCGCCATTCCCTCTTGCTAGATTTGATCTTTGCAGCAATAGGGAGTCAAGAAATCAGTTCTTGACATTTGTCTTGCAAAAAAAACTGAGAAAGATTTAGTGTTCAGAGTTTCTAGAGGATTCTTGCGAAGGATCCAGTGTGTAGGACGCACCCTGTTGGTTCCGTTCCATCCACAGTTGTGTCATCTTCAACAGGAGCGGATCTTGGTTTCTTCTTTGGGCGTGAACACCAACTTTTGGAGATACTGCTTCTCCGGATCAGGTATACTCCTCCCTTTTTCTTTTTGGTTCAGATCTGGTTCGATTATGGTTAAGTAGGATCCTTGAATATAGTATTCTAAATTTAGGGAATATGATTCCCAGTTGGAAGAAGGTAGGAAAATTTTTGAAATTTGCCCACCCATTCCGCAACCTTATTGGAGTCCATTAGATGGATCCTACCATTCTTTCAGTGGTATCAGAGCCACAGGTTCGAATCTTGAACCAAAAGAAAATCAGATCTGACCCTGCGTAGATGGATAGAAGATGTTCTGCCAAGACTTGTGCAGATTGCTTCCTTTTTATTTTAAGAAACTATTTCTTGTTATGGGCGATTGATCTGAAATTATGTTTTGTTAAATCCAAAATTTATTTAGAATTGTTCTTTATTAATTTTGATTTAATGGACTGTTCTGGTAGACAGTCTAGTATGCCCTTAGCTTCAATCCGATTTGATGTACTTTTGTTATTTAGTGGAAATAAATAAAGTGCATGTTTGATTCATGTTGTTTGGTTTAATTCTATGTAAGACCCTAAAACTAGACACTTATAGAGACTCGTGTTAGTTTTAAATATTCACTGCCATTGGATAAGTCTGGGGAGATTTATCCTGCCAAGGCTGAAACTGGTGTGCCACCAAATGTTGGGATGGCCTGTCTCAGCCACCAGGGTAAGACCCGAGGCACATGCAGTATGAGATTACTTGAATCCTTGAACCGGACCAGATTTCCAGTATTGCCTAGGACCTTGGAGATAGATGGGCAAAATTGGAAAGTTACACCTGACCCTTAGACTCGATTATGACATTTAACTAGGTGTCGGATCGGGCTGTCTTTGATATGCCAATCAGTGAGATCCTTAGATGGGGATCAAAACCTGGGTATGTTGAGACAGTCTGAGGATTCATCTGAGTGGGTGATCATAGTGACAGGATCAGCCCCTTTGTCGGACAAAGGGTAATGATCGGGAATGCACTCTCCCTGATGGAAACCAAACTGCCGGCAGTTGATTTCAATCGTTGGAATTTTGTTTTGCAAAATTAATATTTATATATATATGTACGGTTTCAAATTGTTTGCAAATGGTTTTAATTCCTAGGATCCATGTGAGTGGAGAGTGCGACACTGTTCCTTGCAGCCGAGGGAGAGGTCCTCTCTTGTCGGGCAGTGCTTGATCATTATGGGCTGAGAGGTTAAATGTAAGACCATTTAGGATAGTAAATGATGGGCTAATCTTGCACCTGCCCACAGTCTCTGGGTTTTTATAAGATGGCTTGGCCCAGGGACCACTTAATGTAAGTGTTGGGCCCATAGGGTCCATGTGATGGGCTCAGGGGTTCACTGAGTTTTTCAGTGAATTTGGCTGGGCCTTGTAATAAAGCCTGGGCCGAACCCATGTGGCTGGTGTGTAGATCAATGCTTGGGTCCCATGCCATACAAAGAAGCCCAACTGGGCAGCAGATTGGAAACTAGTTAAACACTGAACATCTAATGGGCCAAAAGCCCATTTCGAGCTGGGCTGATATGATCACCCATCTATGGGGTGAATCTGAGATTAATGTTAGTAAAAGGATTGGGCCTTTAACCTTATCCACTCTAGGAGACCAAATTCAGATTATATTTGAATCTGGTAACCTCCTGATAAGATCAGGAGTAAACTAACTTAATCTACAGATAGGATTAAGATAATCCCCTATCCAAATATAGATTTGGATTGGGATAACTCCTAATTAGGAGGTTTCTTAATCAAGAAGAAAAGAGGAGAAAAACAAGAGGAAACACATCAGAATTCGAACTAGGGTTTTGGTGAAAAGAAATCTCCCTGCAAATTGAGATTAGATCTCATTCATACTCCAGAGAGAGAGGAAAAGCAGTTCAGCCTTTTTCTCCCTTGGAGTTCTCCTCCTGCCACTGCCATCTACCTTTGCATGATTCGATCTTTGCAGAAATAGGAAGTCAAGAAATCTGTTCTTGACATCAGTCTTGCAAGAAAGACTGAAAAAGACTCTGTGTTTAGTGCTTCCAGTGGGTTCTTGCGAAGGATCTAGTGTGTAGGATGCACCCTACTGGTTCTGTTCCATCCACAGCTGTGTTATCTTCAGCAGGAACGGATCTTGGTGCATTCTTTGGGCGTGAACACCAACTTTGGGAGATACTGTTTCTCCAGATCAGGTATATTCCTCCCATTTATCTTTTGGTACAGATCTGGTTTGATTATGGTTCAAGTAGGATTCTTGAATTTTGTATTCTAAATCTAGGGAATATGATTCCCAGTTGGGAGAAGGTAGGAAATTTTTGAAATTCGCCCCACCCATTCCGCAACCTTTATGGCGTCCATTAGATGGATAGAAGTTGTTCTTGCAAGATTTGCGCAGATTGTTTTCTTTATTTCAAGAAACTGTTTCTTGTTAAGGGCGATTGATCTGAAATTAATTTTGTTAAATCCAAAATTTATTTAGAATTGTTCTTTATTTATTTTTGATTTAATGGACTGTTCGAACCTGGAGATCGTAGTGCAGATTTGGCGCAGATGGTCTGCGCACCCTTTTTACTTTCTATTTATTTATTTCCTTTAATTCGGTCTGTAAATATTTTTTTTTTATTTTTTTTAGACTGAATGTATAGGATTTGATCAAGAATGTAATTAATTAATAGAAATAGGATTTCTGTTATTTATTTTCTTGATTAAAGAAGAAGGAAGAAGATGGCGGCGCTGGAGATTTGCAGATGGAGAAATCGCTTCCTGCGATTTGCAGTTTGTGAAACTGCAACATTGGAGATTAACCTCTATTTTGCAGGTGGTGCGAACAATCCATAGATTATTTTGTGATTGCTTGAAATCCAAATTATTAAATTCAGATCTTTCATTAATTGATTCTTGAATTGAAAATCAGTTTTGGACCTTTTTCGGACTAGATTGGACCAAAACTATTTGGACCGAATATGGGGTTTGAAGAGGACTGTTTTTCAGTCCATATTTCTCACACTTTTTGTTCCAAATCTGATGTTCAATTACAGGGATTAATTCGGCCCACCTGTAAAGCCCAGTTTTAAAGGGTTAAAACTGCAAAAGCCCATTATTGTGAGATAAGCTGTATGGGTCGAACTGCTAACTGCGATTCAGCCCATACACCTAGTAAACATTAATTGTTAATGATTTAGTTTTAGATGGGCTATTCAATGGGCTTTACAGCAGTGAATTGATTGGATCAATTCCTCCTTTACATGTGATGTTTGGATGTCTGATGTGCTGCGATCATGAACCATAAGTACTTGGCCCATGAAACTCGAAAGTGGCTCTTGCGCACACCATGGTTGAATGCACATCATTGCCATGGTGTCCCTTAAGGTCATTAGATGACCCCTCTTTGCTTGGTGGGCCCCACAACCCTGAAAAGGGATGCGTACGGAACTCCTAGCCGATTAAGGCCCACCAGAAATATGACTTTATGAAAGTCAGTGGGAGCCACTCTGGTTTGACATAAATTAGAAGTAGTGCATGATTTTGTTCCCTCCAGCAATTATGAATGCAAGTGATAGGGAGATCCATATGATGGACTCTCTAAAGGCCTTCCGTCATTAGCACAATGATGGGTTCTTCAGTAAAGAGGAAACGCACCATAAAATTGATCTATCCATTTGCTGTTGGATCTGTCAGAGTGTTTCATAAGATGATAGGGGCATCATAGACCGATGTGGGAGGGGCTTCACCAGAAAATGGGAACTCTCTCACGGTACCTTGGCGTAACCTGAATATGATGGGTAAGCACTCACTGGATAGAAAGGTTTACCTGAAAATGGCTCTGAACCTTGTCTGACAGAGGCTAAAAGGGAAACTCATTTGATGAGTGGATATGATCCGTCACAGAAAGGTGGTGGGGTTATGCAGCTGAAACAGTTGGCTTCACGCACCCTATGTGATTTCCTACATTTCCAGAGACATTACGTGGTCTCCGTCACTGAGAGAGGAGGGAAATCTCAGAGATGAACAAATGGGAGTGAAACATAGATTAAAATCCATATCTATGTAAGTAACATGAATCAAACTAAGGTTGTGGACTAATATCTTTGTTGTTTTATCAGAAAATGGCAAACGGTCAATTTGCAAAGCTGCTAGATGATAACAAGCTTAAGGGCCCAAACTATGCCGACTGGTACAGAAATCTTATGCTGGTCCTAACTTCGGAAAAGTTAGACAAGGTAGTGAAAAATCTTGCCACGGGATGTCCGGGTGATAGGGCTTCTGAGGCCCGTAGGAGGGACTACCAAGATTGGGAGGATAATAACTCCCTAGCCCGCTGCTTTGTCATTGCCTCATTAGACAACACAATACAGAGGCAGTTCGATCAGATCGAACTAGCCAAGGACATATTGGACAGTCTAAGAACAATGTATGAAGAGCATAACCGTTCTACTCGACAGAAGGTCCTGAAACTGTTCATGACCGCGCAGATGTCCAAAGGGCAGAAAGTTCATGACCATTGTCTTCGGATGATGGGATACATTAACAAACTAGAAGCTCTTGGATCCGGGCTAGATCTTGGCACGCAAGTGGATGCCATCCTAAATTCTTTGCCCTCTTCCTTCAATGCGTTCACAATGAACTATAATATGAATAAGCTGAATGTCAGCGTCCAGGAACTCAGCAATATGTTGCAGAGAGTCGAGGATCTGCTCAAGAAGGATGAGCCTGTGGTTATGCTTGCCAAAGCTAACAAATCGGGCAAGAAAAAGAGAAAGGCAAAGAGGCCCCAGAAGAAAGCTGCCAAACCTAAGAAGCAGAAGAAGAACAAGGCATCTGATGTTTGTCACTTCTGCAAGCAGACCGGCCACTGGAAGAGAAATTGTCCTACCTACCTGGAATCTAAGAAAGGTAACATCGAAACTTGTGTCATAGAAACTAATATGTTAGTTACTTCTGTGTCCTGGTGTGTTGACTCCGGGGCTTCAACTCATGCGTATAACTCACTGCAGGGGTTCAAAGTTAGCAGAAGGTTGAATGAAGGGGCAGTGACATTGTTCTTGGGAACGACTGCAAGTGTTGCAGCTGCGGCAATAGGAACCATAGAATTAGTTTTAAAGAATTAGTTTCAGCTGCATAACCCCACCACCTTTCTGTGACGGATCATATCCACTCATCAAATGAGTTTCCCTTTGGCCTCTGTTAGACAAGGTTCAAAGCCATTTTCAGGTAAACCTTTCTGTACAGTGAGTGCCTACCCATCATATTCAGGTTACGCCAAGGTACCGTGAGAGAGTTCCCATTTTCTGGTGAAGCCCCTCCCACATCGGTCTATGACGCCCCTATCATCTTATGAAACACTCTGATAGATCCATCAGCAAATGGATAGCCCAATTTTATGGTGCGTTTCCTCATTATTGAAGGACCCATCATTGTGCTAACGATGGAAGGCCTTTAGAGAGTCCATCATATGGATCTCCCTATCGCATGCACTCATCTTTGCTGGAGGGAACGAGATTACGCCCTAGTTCTAATTTAGGTCAAACCAGAGTGACTCCCACTAACTTTCATAAAGTCAGATTTCTGGTGGGCCTTAATCGGCTAGGGGTTCTGTACGCATCCCTTTTCAGGGTTATGGGGGCCCACCAAGCAGGGAGGGGTCATCCAATGACCTTAAGGGACACCATGGCAATCATGTGCATTCAGCCATGGTGTGCGCAAGAGCCAGTAATGAGTCTTCATGGGCCAAGTGCTTATGGCCCATGGTCGTAGCACATCAAACATCCAATCATCACATGTAAAGGAGGAATTGATCCAATCAATCAACTGTTGTAAAGCCCATTTTAATAGCCCATTTAAAAACCTAACATTAACAATTAATGTCGACTAGGTGTATGGGCTGAATCGCAGTTAGAAGTTCGGCCCATACAGCTTTTCTCGCAATAGTGGGCTTTTGTAGTTTTAACCTTTTAAAACTGGGCTTTACAGGTGGGCCGAATTTATCCCTGTAATTGAACATCAGATTTGGAACAACAAGTGTGAGATAGATGGACTGAAAAACAGTCCCTTTTGAAGGAATGAGAGATCCATCCTATGGACGCCCAAAGATTGCGGAATAAGGGGCGAATTTCAAAAATTTTTCTCTCCCTTCAACTGGGAATCGTATTCCCTATTTAGAAAATCATATTTTCAAGGATCAATCTTGAACAATAAACTGAACCAGATCTGAACCAAAAGGAGTGGAGAGGATTATACCTGATACGGAGAAGTAATATCTCCCAACGAAGGTGTTCACGCCCAAGGAAGGATCCAAAGGCTGCTCCCACTGAAGATGGCGTAGTGTAGGTGGAGCAGAATCAGCAGTGTTCTTCTCCAAGAACTCTGTCCTTCGCAAGAATCAGCAAGATGGTATGTGAGCACAGCTTCCTTTCAATCCTTTCTCAAAGGACTGATGTCAAGATCCAATCTTGACTTCTCCCACAACTGGAGATCGAACTGGCAAACAGGGCGGCAAGAACAGGGAGGCGGCAAAAGAGTATTTGCAGGGAGCAGAATTCTCTCTTCTTGATTTCAGCACTAAAGAAGACCTGATGATCTGTGTGTGTGTCCTTTAGGCTGCCGCCCCCTTCTTCTTTTATAATCTTAAAGGGATCAGCTCCTAATCAGATTAGGAGTTGCTAATCCAAATCATATTTGGGTTAGAAGTCCCTTTAAGTGATAAGGGATAATCCTTATCTTATCTGGAGATCAGATCAGCCATCTCCTAATCTGATTAGGAGGTTTCCAGATCTAAATCTTATTTAGATCTTGGACTCTCTAAGTGGATAGGGTCTAAGCCCAATCCTATTAGCTGATCCACTTCAGATTTCGCCCCTTTATTAACTAAATAAACAGTCCAGTTCGAAATGGGCTTTAGGCCCATTAAGCTTATGTGCTCACTTAACCCTCTTAACTGCTGCCTAGTTGGGCTTCCTTGTATGGCGTGGGACCCAAGCATTGATCTACACATCAGCCACATGGGTTCGGCCCAGCCTTTGTTACAAGGCCTGGCCGAATACACTGTTAAAGACAGTGCACCCCCTGAAACCCATCAAATGGGCTCTACGGGCCCAACAGTTTCCCTAAGAGGTCCCTGGGCCAAGCCACCTTGTAACACCCAGGGACTATGGGCAGATGCAAGATTAGCCCATCAGGTATTATCCTCAATGGTCTTACACTTAACCTCTCAGCCCATAATGATCATACACTACCCGACAAGAGAGGACCTCTCCCTCGGCTGCAAGGAACAGTGTTGCACTCTGCACTCATATGGATCCCAGGAATTAAAACCTTTTGCAAACCTTTTAGAAACCATATATATATACTTTTATATCTTATATAAAATATATTTTGCAAAACAAATCTCAACGGTTGAAATCGGCTGCCGGCAGTCTTGGTTTCCATCAGTGAGAGTGCATCCCCGATCATTACCTTTGTCCGACAAAGGGGCTGATCCTGTCACTATGATCACCCACTTAGATGAATTCTCGGACTGTCCCAACATACCCAGGTTTTGACCCCCACTAAGGATCTCACTGATTGGTACATCAAAGATAGCCCAATCCGACACCTAGTGCAGTATCATAATCGAGTCTAGGGGTCGGGTGTAACTTTCCAGTTTTGCCCATCAATCTCCAAGGTCCAGGGCAATACTGGAAATCTGGGCCAGTTCAAAGATTCAATTAATTCTTCACTGTATGTGCCTAGGGTCTCACCCTGGCAGCTGAGACAGGCCACCCCAACCGACTTGGTGGCACCACAGTGTCAGCCTTGTCAGGATTGGTCTCCCCAGACCGACCCACAGGCTGTGAACATTCTAAACTAACACGAGTCTCATTAAGTGTCCAGTTTAAGGGTATTACACAGAAACATACCAAGGGAACATGAATCAAATATGTATCTTTATTCATTTACAATAAACTCATAAAGTACATCATTCTGATTGAAGCTAAGGGCATACAAAACTGTCTAACACCTTTCGAACCCTAGATTTGGTCCAAACAGTTTTGGTCCAATGTAGTCCGAAATGGTCCAAAACTGATTTTCAATTCTAGAATTAATTCATGAAAGATCTGAAATTAATAATCTTGATTTTAAACAAACACAAATCAACTATGGACTGTTCGCACCACCTGCAAAACAGAGGTTAATCATTAGGGTTGCAGTTTCACAAACTGCAAATCGCCGAAAGCGATTTCTCCATCTGCAAATCTCCAGCGCCGTCATCTTCTTCCTTCTTCTTTAATCAAGAAAATAAATAACAGAAATCCTATTTCTATTAATTAATTACATTCTTGATCAAATCCTATACATTTAGTCTAGAAAATAAAAAAAAAATTATTTACATACCAATTTGAAAGAATAATAAATAAAAAAAGGGTGCGCAGACCATCTACGCCAAATTTGCACTACGATCTCCAGGTTCGAACAATCCATTAAATCAACATTAAATAAAGAACAGTTCTAAATAAAATTTGGATTTAACAGAAATTAATTTCAGATCAATCGCCCTTAACAAAAAATAGTTTCTTGAAATAAAGAAAAAAAAATCTGCGCAAATCTTGGCAGAACATCTTTTGTCCATCTGCGCAGGTTCAGATCTGATTTTCTTTTGGTTCAAAATTCGAACCTATGGCTCTGATACCACTGAAAGGCTGGTAGGGTTCATCGTATGGATGCCATAAAGATTGCGGAATGGGTGGGCGAATTTCAAAAATTTCCTACATTCTTCCAACTGGCAATTGTATTCCCTAATTTAAGAATACAATATTCAAGGATCCTACTTGAACCATAGTCAAACCAGATCTAAACCAAAGACAAGGGAAGGACTATACCTGATCCAGAGATGCAGTATCTCCCAAAGTTGGTGTTCATGCCCAAAGAGAACACCAAGATCCGCTCTTGTTGAAGATGACACAGCAATAGGTGGAACGGAACCAGCAGAGTGCGTCCTACACACTGAGTCCTTTGCAAGAACTCTCTGGAAACTCTGAGCACCAAATCTTTTCAGTCTTTTCTGCAAAACTGATGTCAAGAACTGATTTCTTGATTTCTTTCCTCTTCAAAGATCGAATCTTGTCAGAAAGAATGGCGGCGGCTGGAGGAGAACTCCTGAAGTGAAGAAGGCTGAAATCGCTTCTCTTCTCTCTGGAGTGTGTATGAGATTCAATCTCAATTCGCAGGATGATTTCTTGCACACAAACCCTAGGTTTGAATTCTGATTATGTTCTCTTAGAGTTTCTCCTCTTTTCTTCTTGATTAAGAAACCTCCTAAGGAGGAGTTATCCCAATCCAAATCAGTATTTGGATAGGGGATAATCTTAATCCTATCTGTAGATTAGGTTAGCTTACTCTTGATCTTATCAGGAGGTTACCAGATTCAAATCTGATTTGAATTTGGTTTGCCAGAGTGGATAAGGTTAAAGGCCCAATCCTTTTGCTAACTTTAATCCCAGATCCGCCCCATAGATGGGTGATCATATCAGCCCAACTCGAAATGGGCTTTTGGCCCATTAAGTGTTCAGTGCTTAACTAGTTTCCAATTTGCTGCCCAGTTGGGCTTCTTTGTATGGCATGGGACCCAAGCATTGATCTACACACCAGGCACATGGGTTCAGTCCAGCCTTTATTACAAGGCTCAGCCGAATTCACTGAAAAGCTCAGTGAACCCCTGAGCCCATCACATGGACCCTATGGGTCCAACACTTGCATTAAGTGGTCCCTGGGCCAAGCCATCTTATAAAAACCCAAGGACTGTGGGCAGGTGCAAGATTAGCCCATCAGATATTATCCTAAATGGCCTTACACTTAACCTCTCAGCCCATAATGATCAAGCACTGCCCGACAAGAGAGGACCTCTCCCTTGGCTACAAGGAACAGTGCTGCACTCTCCACTCACATGGATCCCGGGAATTAAAACCATTTGCAAACATTTTTGAAACCGTACATATATATATATATATATATTAATTTTGCAAAACAAAATTCCAACGATTGAAATCAACTGCCGGCAGTTTGGTTTCCATCAGAGAGAGCGCTTTCCCGATCATTACCTTTGTCTGATAAAGGGGCTGATCCTGTCACTATGATCACTCACTCAGATGAATTCTCAGACTGCCCCAACTTGCCCAGGTTTTGACCCCCCGCTAAGGATCTCCCTGATTGGCATATCAAAGACAGCCTGGTCCGACACCTAGTGAGTTATCATAATCGAGTCTAGGGGTCAGGTGCAACTTTCCAGTTTTGCCCATCTGTCTCCAAGGTCCGGGGCAATACTGGAAATCTGGTCCGGTTCAAGGATTCGAGTAATCCCATACTACATATGCCTTGGGTCTTACCCTGGTGGCCGAGACAGGCCATCCCAACACTTGGTGGCACACCAGTATCAGCCTTGGTAGGACAAATCTCCCCAGACTCATCCAATGGCTATGAACATTTAAAACTAACACGACTCTCAATAAGTGTCTAGTTTTAGGGTCTTACACAGATTTATACCAAACAACATGAATCAAACATGCACTTTATTTATTTACACTAAATATCAAAAGTACATCAATTCATATTGAAGCTAAGGGCATACAAAATTGTCCAACACAAGACACCTGAAGCGGCCAGGGAATTAATTTCCAACATGGCCAAAAATTAACAGCAGTTCGGTGCAAGGATAGATGGCACCACTAGACGGGTTAATGAGGTAAGCCATGTCAATTTAGAAAATCAGATTTCAGATCAAACAGCTTTGGTTAAGCAACTTGCTGCAGGGCAATTACAAACAACCAGGGTGTGTGGTATCTATTCTATCCCTGGTCATCCTATGGACATGTGTCCATCATTACAAGATGGATCGATGCAGCAAGTAAATGCCGTCGGAGGATTCCTGGGGCAGCCCCAACGAAAGTATGATCCCTACTCCAATTATTACAATCCAGGGTGGAGAGATAATCCAAATCTAAGCTACGGGAACCAAGGAGGACAGCAGCAATATCAGCCCCATTTTTTCAGTCGAGAGCCCCAGTTTTTAACACCCATCACAGCATAAGGCCAACCCCCGAATTCAGGTACGTCATTAGAAGATATAGTTAAGGCTCTAGCTACTAATACTCAGCAATTTCAGCAGGAAACAAGTGTCAGCATTCAGAATTTGGGGAATCAAATCAGCCAACTTGCCACTTCCATTAGCAAGTTGGAGGCGCAGAGCTCCGGGAAACTACCATCACAAACGGTAGTCAACCCCAAGGAGAATGTAAGTGTAGTGGTGCTGAGATGCGGGAAGGAACTGCAACTAGAACCTACCTCACCAAGGAAGGCGGATAAAGGATTGGAAGAAGGGGAGGTACAGAACTCAAACGAGAACTCCATTAAGGAAGGAGTTGGAGAGAACGGTTCAACCATGATCACGAGGACCTTACCAGAAAAACATGCTGATCCAAGTATGTTCACCCTACCTTGTGTGATTGGCAATAAGCGAATTGAGCATGTCATGCTAGACTTAGGTGCATCTATTAATGTCATGTCATACTCGATTTACTATGCTTTGAGATTAGGTCCTTTAAAGGAAACTAGAGTTGTTATCCAATTAGCTGATCGTTCTAATGCCTACCCAGAAAGGATTGTTGAGAATGTATTGGTGCAGGTTAACGACTTAATATTTCTAGCTGATTTCTACATTCTGGAGATGGAGGAGGACACGATCACAAGTTCTGCCCCACTTCTATTAGGTAGGCCATTCATGAAAACGGCAAAGACCAAAATAGATGTGGATGAGGGTACCCTCTCCGTCGAGTTTGACGGGGAGACTGTTAAATTTAATATTTTTGAAGCTATGAAGTACCCAAAGGAAGACCATTCAATCTATTTGGTTGACACTATTGATCCAACTGTGTAGGAAATTTTTGAAAAAGATATGAATGAGGAGCTAGAATCGAGTGCACAATTGGATACGAAGGCCCCTATTCCAGATTTGAACCCACTCATGATGGATGTAAGGGGAACACACCGGAAGCTGCAACCACGAGAGTTAGGGTAGCAAAGGAGAACGTCGAGCATAACGACGTTAAACAATTGTGCTTGTGGGAGGCAACCCTTTGTGTTTAGTTAATTTTGTTATTTTGTTTTGTTTTGATTTTTGTGTTTTGTTTCTACTTTATGCATAATCACATACTCTGGGGACAATGTATAACTTAAGTGTGGGGGGATTACAGAAATCTGATGGAAATTTGGGATACCTTACCTTCTTGAAATTTCTGCTCCCTGGAAACCTATCCTTGAACAATTTCAACTTATTAGGAATCATGTGCTTAGGATGAATAGATAGGATAGGATGCAAGAATGACTAACTGAATCTTTTTTGGCTACATATGGTACCTCATGATTTTAATCGATCAATAGGCAAGATGCGTAAGGGTTTGATTGATTTTCACATAATTATCTGTCAAACATGGGTTGATTATTCTAGAACTTGTGTTAGACATATTGAGACCACGGTCAATGAATTCATGGATCAGGCGGCGAAACCCTGTGAATCTTGTGTTAAAAAAAAAAATTTAGAAAATAAAATCGTGACTAATGTGAGATGGAGCATAAAGTGCACTCACATCTAGAAATGAAAGCAAGTTTGAGATGGAGCATAAAATAAACTCACATCTAGAAACGAAAGCAAGTGTGAGATGGAGCATAAAATGCACTCACATTTTGAAAAGAAGGCAAGGGTGAGATGGAGCATAAAATGCACTCACCCTAGAACCCCAACCCCATTCTCACATTCAGATCCTATGAATTCATACTAAGTGGTGGAGATGTGATACATAGCAAGCTTATGGTAATAAGCACACCTTGTTTTGGCTTAAGAAACAAAGAAAGGTAAGTGAATCTGGCTGTATTAGTTTGTTAAAGCAATGAGTACCCATTCAGCCAAGGATGTTTCAGCCGGGAAGGCTTGTCTCCTGGACTATCGATTTAACCTAAGACCATGGGGAATGGTGATTTGCAATCACTCTTGGATGAGAAGAAGGGGAGAAAGAGATATATAGAGGGAAGGTTACCAAGTCTGGACTAAAGCATGCAATGAACCAGGCCTCATGTAGAGAAAAAGAAAGATTGAAAATCAATAGTTGCTTTCTTTTGTGTTACTTGAGTTTTTGCCTTGCTCGAGGACGGTCAAAGTTTAAGTGTGGGGGGATTTGATGAGACCAAAAAGAACCCTATTTTTATCCCTAATATTCACTCTTTTACATTTATTTAGCACTTAAATGGACTCATTACTCTTGTATTTCGATTCAGGGAAATAAAGAAGGCAATTGGAAGAAAATAGGGCAAATCGGGATATTTTGCACAGTTTTGGCGATAGTCAGTAATCTGGGTCTAACTCTCAATTCCGGACTCCGAATTGGACAATTCAAGAAGCATTAGAAAGATGAAAGGAATACCCACAACCTTTATGTTTTAGGTTTAGACAGATTCGGCCATCATCGAGTATGAAAAGGAGCCCGAAGTTGGAGCAAGTTCGTAGACAGACCCATTTCACAACTTAAGCAAAACTCGCAGAAGTACCTTGAAGCAGCCCAAGTTTTGAAGCAGCCCAAGTTTTAAAGCAGCCCAACTCGAATTCAAGAGTCAAGAGTCCAAATCTCGAATATAATCTCCAAAGAGAGAGTCTTATCAGATCTAAAGTCTTGAATGTAATCCTAGAGAGATAAGAAGATTGAGATTAGATCATTAGATAAGAGATAGGATAGGATTAGTTCAAAGAAGATCAAGACTCCCTAAAGATAAGATGATCTCCTAGAAGGAGTTGGAAAACAGACCTCTCCTTCGGCTATATAAAGAGGGGGGTGAACCAGCTCTAGCATCACTCACTCCAAGATCCAAGAGATCATCAAGAAGACCAAGAAAGCTCAAGAAAGCAGTTCGGCCAGGGAGAGAAGCAAAGCATGGAGATTGCGCAGATCATGAGCAGCTAAGCTTCTTTTTCTGGTTCAAGGGGGGAGGTTCGATTGTGTCATTGTGAGGTTCTGTAGTTAATTTATTTTCTTGCTTTTTAATTCAAGTATTCATTGATTCTTGTGCATATTTTTATTGGATGTTGATGTTAATTAGTTTGACAAACTGAATTAATGTTGATTTTCCTACTGCTATCCACGATTTTGGTGATCCATAATTGTCACGAATAATGGTACAAGTAGCAATTAGGTTGATATCATTTTGGGTCAATTTTTCGTGACAGCCTTTGACCAATGTTTTAACATGGTTCAACCTAAAGGAATTGATGAAACAAGATTTAGTAATTGCACCTATCTCAATTATTGTTATTTTGGTTTAACTGTTTTCATTAATGCTATCACTATTTAACATGGACGCTATCGTACCTAGTTGAGTGGTGATAAGTGTTGATTGAATGCTGGGTTTGGTCAACTGAATTAGGAAAACACAAGGTTTATTATGGCTATCCTAATAAATCTAAGGTTAAATGCTTGAATTGCAAGAATGCTGAAATTTACCTAGGATCGATGGCCAATCGATTCAACCTGAACCCTTGAACCAGAATTCGGTAAGACTGATTTTCTCTTGTTTGTTTAGTTTGTTATTGCATTCTTATTCTTTTAAATTTTAGTTATTTCCCCACTCAATTACTTTATCCATTCGGCTAAGAGATTACTGATTTGCTCCCTGTGGGATTTGACCTAGTACCACTTTTTACTACAATTATTTGATTGTGGAACTAGTACTAATTTTGAGGGCTTCGACAGACCCGTCAGGGACCAATTGCATATAAGAACTCATCGCAAGTTCAACTCGAGTCTGTTTTGGGTTTGCATTAAGCGTAGGTTTATTGCAATCGTTGTGATGAGCCATGGGTTTATTGCAAGCCTACAATGTACTATAAGTTCAACGTAGAGGGAAGATGAGCTACAGACTGATCACAAGCGTCCATATGGCATGAATCTAGTGTTTTTTATGCTCTAAATGACTGAACGAGCACTATGTACCTACATTAGCCCCCTTGCTTATTGGTAAGTGGAATCTTATCAATAAGCATTTTGCTTTAACATTTGCTTTGAAGTCCTGCGATGGGTCAATAAACACTTATGCATCGGGTCTGGGAATTTGCTCTATTTTTTGATTCTGTGTAATTTGTAGAAAGTTAATTTGGGCTTTTGTCAACCCCCCTGCCTATTAACAGGCTGGGAGTCAATTACTCGATTGATCGTGCATCTTTGCGCATTAGTACTTTTGGACAAGAATTAGGTGTTTGTTCTTTGATTAGGTTTCATCTCTTCTATGGCTTAGCCCCCCTATCTTTTGATGATTTCCTTTCTGTCAGTGGGAAATTCTGCATCGGGTTTGTGAGTTTCAGCCCCCTGGGACAGGAAGGGAATTAGCAAAAGACACTAATGTTTTTGTACCAGTGTGGGCAGTAAGCCTCCCTGTATGTCAGATAGGTTTCTTTTGTGGATTTATGGTATTGGATGATGGTACGGTGTTCAATGACGTACCATATTCAGCAACTGGTGGAAATCAAGGAGGATATTGGATGACGGTGACGTGGTAGTTTGAAAGAATGGTAGGATCCATCTAATGGACGCCATAAAGGTTGCGGAATGGGTGGGGCGAATTTCAAAAATTTCCTACCTTCTCCCAACTGGGAATCATATTCCCTGAATTTAGAATACAATATTCAAGGATCTACTTGAACCCTAATCAAACCAGATCTGTACCAAAAGATAAATGGGAGGATTATACCTGATCCGGAGAAGCAGTATCTCCCAAAGTTGGTGTTCACGCCCAAAGAATGCTCCAAGATCTGTCCCTGCTGAAGATGACACAGCTGTGGATGGAACAGAACCAGCAGGGTGCGTCCTACACACTGGATCCTTCACAAGAATCCCCTGGATGTACTAAACACTGAATTCTTTCAGTCTTTCTTGCAAGACTGATGTCAAGAACTGGTTTCTTGACTTTCTTTTCTGCAAAGATCAAATCTTGCAACAATGCAGATGGCGGCGGCAGGAGGAGATTTCCAGAAACGAAAAGGCTGAACTGTTTTCTTTTCTGGAGAGAATGAGATCTAATCTCAATTCGCAGGAACCTTTCTTGCTTACCAGAACCTCTTGGATCGAAATCTGATTTCCCTCTCTTGGTTCATTCGAAAATCTCCTCTCTTTTCTTCTTGATTAAGAAATCTCCTAATTAGGAGTTATCCCAATCCAAATCAGTATTTGGATAGGGGATAATCTTAATCCCTTTCCCAGATAGAGTTAGCTTACTCCTGATCTTATCAGGAGGTTACCAGATTCAAATCTGATTTGAATTTGGTGTCTAAGAGTGGATAAGGCTAAGAGCCCAATCCTTTTTGCTAACTTCAATCTCAAATTCGCCCCATTGATGGGTGATCATATCAGCCCACTTCGAAATGGGCTTTTGGCCCATTAAGTATTCAGTGTTTAATTAGTTTCCAATCTGCTGCCTAGTTGGGCTTCTTTGTATGGCATGGGACCCAAGCATTGATCTACACACCAGCCACATGGGTTCGGCCCAGCCTTTAATACAAGGCCCAGCCAAATTCACTGAAAATCTCAATGAACCCCTTGAGTCCATCGTATGAACCCTATGGGCCCAACACTTACATTAAGTGGTCCCTGGGCCAAGCCATCTTATAAAAACCCAGGGACTGTGGGCAGGTGCAAGATTAGTCCATCAGGTATTATCCTAAATGGTCTTACACTTAACCTCTCAGCCCTTAATGATCAAGCACTGCCCGACAAGAGAGGACCTCTCCCTCGGCTGCAAGGAACAGTGCCGCACTCTCCTCTCACATGGATCCCGGGAATTAAAACCATTTGCAAACATTTTGAAACCGTACATATATATGTAAACATATTAATTTTGCAAAAACAAAATTCCAACGATTGAAATCAACTGCCGGCAGTTTGGTTTCCATCAGAGAGAGTGCATTCCCGATCATTACCCTTTGTCCGACAAAGTGGCTGATTCTGTCACTATGACCACCCACTCAGATGAATTCTCAAACTGCCCCAACATATCCAGGTTTTGATCCCCACTAAGGATCTCACTGATTGGCATATCAAAGGCAGCCTGATCCAACACCTAGTGAAGTGTCATAATCGAGTCTAGGGGTCAGGTGTAACTTTCCAGTTTTTCCCATCTATCTCCAAGGTCCAGGGAAAGACTGGAAATCTGGTCCGGTTCAAGGATTCAAGTAATCCCATGCTGTATGTGCCTCGGGTCTTACCCTGATGGCTGAGACAGACCATCCCAACACTTGGTGGCACACCAGTATCAGCCTTGGCAGGATAAATCTGTTAGACAGTTTTGTATGCCCTTAGCTTCAATCATTTTGATGTACTTTTGTTATTTAGTGGAAATAAATAAAGTGCATGTTTGATTCATGTTGTTTGGTTTAATTCTGTGTAAAACCCTAAAACTGGACATTTGTAGAGACTCATGTTAGTTTTAAATGTTCACAGCCGTTGGATAAGTCTGGGGAGATTTATCCTGCCAAGGCTGATACTGGTGTGCCACCAAGTGTTGGGATGGCCTGTCTCAGCCATCAGGGTAAGACCCGAGGCACATACAGCATGGGATTACTTGAATCCTTGAACCGGACCAGATTTCCAGTCTTGCCCTGGACCTTGGAGATAGATGGGCAAAACTAGAAAGTTACACCTGACCCCTAGACTCGATTATGACACTTCACTAGGTGCTGGATCAGGCTGCCTTTGATATGCCAATCAGTGAGATCCTTAGTGGGGATCAAAACCTGGGTATGTTGGGGCAGTTTGAGAATTCATCTGAGTGGGTGGTCATAGTGACAGAATCAGCCACTTTGTCGGACAAAGGGTAATGATCGGGAATGCACTCTCTCTGATGGAAACCAAACTGCCGGCAGTTGATTTCAATCGTTGGAATTTTGTTTTTGCAAAATTAATATGTTTACATATATATGTACGGTTTCAAAATGTTTGCAAATGGTTTTAATTCCCGGGATCCATGTGAGAGGAGAGTGCGGCACTGTTCCTTGCAGCCGAGGGAGAGGTCCTCTCTTGTCGGGCAGTGCTTGATCATTAAGGGCTGAGAGGTTAAGTGTAAGACCATTTAGGATAATACCTGATGGACTAATCTTGCACCTGCCCACAGTCCCTGGGTTTTTATAAGATGGCTTGGCCCAGGGACCACTTAATGTAAGTGTTGGGCCCATAGGGTTCATACGATGGACTCAAGGGGTTCATTGAGATTTTCAGTGAATTCGGCTGGGCCTTGTATTAAAGGCTGGGCCGAACCCATGTGGCTGGTGTGTAGATCAATGCTTGGGTCCCACGCCATACAAAGAAGTCCAACTGGGCAGCATATTGGAAACTAATTAAACACTGAATACTTAATGGGCCAAAAGCCCATTTCGAAGTGGGCTGATATGATCACCCATCAATGGGGCGAATTTGAGATTGAAGTTAGCAAAAAGGATTGGGCTCTTAGCCTTATCCACTCTTAGAGACCAAATTCAAATCAGATTTGAATCTGGTAACCTCCTGATAAGATCAGGAGTAAGCTAACTCTATCTGGGAAAGGGATTAAGATTATCCCCTATCCAAATACTGATTTGGATTGGGATAACTCCTAATTAGGAGATTTCTTAATCAAGAAGAAAAGAGAGGAGACTTTCGAATGAACCAAGACAGGGAAATCAGATTTCGATCCAAGAGGTTCTGGTAAGCAAGAAAGGTTCCTGCGAATTGAGATTAGATCTCATTCTCTCCAGAAAAGAAAACAGTTCAGCCTTTTCGTTTCTGGAAATCTCCTCCTGCCGCCGCCATCTGCATTGTTGCAAGATTTGATCTTTGCAGAAAAGAAAGTCAAGAAACCAGTTCTTGACATCAGTCTTGCAAGAAAGACTGAAAGAATTCAGTGTTTAGTACATCCAGGGGATTCTTGTGAAGGATCCAGTGTGTAGGACGCACCCTGCTGGTTCTGTTCCATCCACAGCTGTGTCATCTTCAGCAGGGACAGATCTTGGAGCATTCTTTGGGCGTGAACACCAACTTTGGGAGATACAGCTTCTCCGGATCAGGTATAATCCTCCCATTTATCTTTTGGTACAGATCTGGTTTGATTAGGGTTCAAGTAGATCCTTGAATATTGTATTCTAAATTCAGGGAATATGATTCCCAGTTGGGAGAAGGTAGGAAATTTTTGAAATTCGCCCCACCCATTCCGCAACCTTTATGGCGTCCATTAGATGGATCCTACCATTCTTTCAGTGGTATCAGAGCCACAGGTTCGAATCTTGAACCAAAAGAAAATCAGATCTGACCCTGCGCAGATGGATAGAAGGTGTTCTTTCAAGATTTGCGCAGATTGTTTTCTTTTTTTTCAAGAAACTGTTTCTTGTTAAGGGCGATTGATCTGAAATTAATTTCTATTAAATCCAAAATTTATTTGGAATTGTTCTTTATTTATTTTGATTTAATGGACTGTTCAAACCTGGAGATCGCAGTGCAGTTTTAGCGCAGATGGTCTGCGCACCCTTTTTCTTTTCTATTTATTTATTTCATTCAATTCGGTCTGTAAATAATTTTTTTTATTTTTTAGACTGAATGTATAGGATTTGATCAAGAATGTAATTAATAGAAATAGGATTTCTGTTATTTTTCTTGATTAAAGAAGATGGAAGAAGATGGCGGCGCTGGAGATTTGCAGATGGAGAAATTGTTTTCTGCGATTTGCAGTTTATGAAACTGCAACCCTTGTGATTAACCTCTGTTTTGCAGGTGGTGCGAACAGTCCATAATTATTTTGTGTTTGCTAGAAATCAAAACTATTAATTTCAGATCATTCAATAATTAATTCTTGAATTGAAAATCAGTTTTGGACCATTTCGGACTAGATTGGACCAAAACTGTTTGGACCGAATCTGGGTTTCGAAAGGGGCTGTTCTCAGTCCAATTGTCTCACACTTTTGTTCCAAATCTTTTGTTCAATTACAGGGATTAATTCGGCCCACCTGTAAAGCCCAGTTTTAAAGGGTTAAAACTGCAAAAGCCCATTATTGTGAGATAAGCTGTATGGGCCGAACTGCTATCTGCGATTCAGCCCATACACCTAGTGGACATTAATCGTTAATGACTTGGTTTTTAAATGGGCCGTTGAATGGGCTTTACAGCAATTAATTGATTGGATCAATTCCTCCTTTACATGTGATGTTTGGATGTTGGATGTGCTGCGACCATGGGCCATAAGTACTTGGCCCGTGATGACTCGTTAGTGGCTCTTGCGCACACCATGGCTGAATGCACATCATTGCCATGGTGTCCCTGAAGGTCATTGGATGACCCCCTCTTTGCCTGGTGGGCCCCACAACCCTGAAAAGGGATGCGTACGGAACCCCTAGCCGATGAAGGCCCACCAAAAATCTGACTTTATGAAAGTCAGTGGGAGCCACTTTGGTTTGACCTAAATTAGAACTAGGCCGTAATTTTGTTCCCTCCAGCAAATATGAATGCAAGTGATAGGGAGATCCATATGATGGACTCTCTAAAGGCCTTCCGTCATTAGCACAATGATGGGTCCATCAGTAATGAGGAAACGCACCATAAAATTGGGCTATCCATTTGCTGTTGGATCTGTTAGAGTGTTTCATAAGATGATAGGGGCATCATAGACCGATGTGGGAGGGGCTTCACCAGAAAATGGGAACTCTCTCACGGTACCTTGGCGTAACCTGAATATGATGGGTGTGCACTCACTGACAGAAGGGTTTACCTGAAAACGGCTCTGAACCTTGTCTGACAGAGGCCAAAGGGAAACTCATTTGATGAGTAGGATATGATCCGTCACAGAAAGGTGGTGGGGTTATGCAGCTGAAACAGTTGGCTTCACGCACCCCATGTGATTTCCCACATTTCCAGAGACATTTCGTCGTCTCCGTCACTGAGATAGGAGGGAAATCTCAGAGATGAACAAATGGGAATGGAACATAGATTAAAAGCCATATCTATGTAGGTAAACATGAATCAAACTAAGGTTGTGGACTAACGATTTTGCTGTTTTATCAGAAAATGGCAAACGGTCAATTTGCAAAGCTTCTAGACGATAACAAGCTTAAGGGCCCAAACTATGCCGACTGGTACAGAAATCTTATGCTGGTCCTAACTTCTGAAAAGTTAGACAAGGTAGTGAAAAATCCTGCCCCGGAACGTCCGGGTGATAGGGCTTCTGAGGCCCGTAGGAGGGACTACCAAGATTGGGAGGATAAGAACTCCCTAGCCCGCTGCTTTGTCATTGCCTCATTAGACAACTCAATACAGAGGCAGTTCGATCAGATCGAACTTGCCAAGGACATATTGGACAGTCTAAGGACAATGTATGAGGAGCAGAACCGTTCTACTCGACAGAAGGTCCTGAAATTGTTCATGACCGCGCAGATGACCAAAGGGCAGAAAGTTCATGACCATTGTCTTCGGATGATGGGATACATCAACGAACTTGAAGCTCTTGGATCCGGGCTAGATCTTGGCACGCAAGTGGATGCCATCCTAAATTCTTTGCCCTCTTCCTTCAATGCGTTCACTATGAACTACAATATGAATAAGCTGAATGTCAGCGTCCAGGAACTCAGCAATATGTTGCAGAGGGCCGAGGATTTACTCAAGAAGGATGAGCCTGTGGTTATGCTTGCTGAAGCTAACAAATCGGGCAAGAGAAAGAGAAAGGCAAAGAAGCCCCAGAAGAAGACTACCAAACCCAAGAAGCAGAAGAAGAACAAGGCATCTGATGTCTGTCACTTCTGCAAGCAGACCGGCCACTGGAAGAGGAACTGTCCTACCTACCTGGAATCTAAGAAAGGTAATATCGAAACTTGTGTCATAGAAACTAATATGTTAGTTACTTCTGTGTCCTGGTGTGTTGACTCCGGGGCTTCAACTCATGCGTGTAACTCACTGCAGGGGTTCAAAGTTAGCAGAAGGCTGAGTGAAGGTGAAGTGACACTGTTCTTGGGAACAACTGCAAGTGTTGCAGCTGTGGCAATAGGAACCGTAGAATTAGTTTTTAAAGAAGGAGTCCTTGTACTTAAAGATTGTCTTTATGTACAGAACTTGAGAAGGAATTTAATTTCTGTTTCAAAATTGTGTGCTGATGGATATACTGTTTACTTTAGTAATATGATTACTGTTAAACGGAATAATAAATTCATCGCATGCGGGGAGCTAGAGAACGGTCTCTATGTTCTGCATCCTTCTTTGGAAACTAACTTAACCGAAACTACGTCGGTCGAAAATCCCAAGAAAAGGACTCGTGATACAGTAAATCTCACGTGCCTCTGGCATTACCGACTTGGCCACATCGGTGTCGACCGAATCACAAGACTGGTAAAGGATGGTCCTTTGGATTTTCTAACCGTAAAAAATCTTCCCACTTGTGAACCTTGCCTCCAAGGTAAGATGACTAAGCGGCCATTTGACGGTAAGCCTGAAAGATGTGCAGGCACACTTGACCTAATACATACTGATGTATGTGGTCCCCTGAGTGTTAGGACACGGAATCAACACGTGTACTTCATCACCTTTACAGATGATTTTTCACGATATGGTTACGTGTACCTAATGAGACATAAGTCTGAATCATTTGAAAAGTTCAAAGAGTTCAGACAGGAAGTCGAGAAACAGTTAGGGAGAGAAATTAAGGCCCTTCAATCAGATCGAGGTGGCGAGTATCTCTCTGACGAATTCAGGGACTACTTAAAGGCCAATGGGATAGTGTCACAACTAGCTCCTCCTGCTACACCTCAACTCAACGGTGTTTCAGAGAGGAGAAATAGGACCTTGTTGGACATGGTCCGGTCACTTCTCGTACGCTCAGAATTACCCACATCCTTTTGGGAATACGCATTAGAGACTGCTATCTACGTGCTGAATAGGGTTCCAACCAAATCAGTTCCGAAAACTCCATATGAGCTTTGGACCGGAAGGAAGCCAAGTGTGAGACACTTGAAGATTTGGGGTTGTCCTGCACACGTTAAAAGAACAAGTGCGGACAAGTTGGAATCTAAAACCAGCCGTTGCCTGTTTATAGGCTACCCAAAGGATTCGGTGGGTTATCTATTCTATGACCCAAGTGAGCAGAAAGTGTTCTGCAGTCGAAACGCCCGATTTTTAGAATCCGATTACATCCTGGACACCCATCGTCAGGAAATAGTTCTTGATGAGGAGAGCTCAGGAGCAGTGGGAGATGACCCACAAGTTCCAGGTAATGACCAACCTAGAAGGTCCACCCGGGTATCCAGACCACCAGTCCGATATGGTTATGACCACGATAGTTACTTGGTGGAAGCCTTGACTAGTGAAGAGGATCCCGTGTCTTACGCGGAAGCTATGTTAGACATAGACTCCCAGAAGTGGGTGGAGGCCATGAGAGCCGAGATGGACTCAATGGAGACCAATGGAGTCTGGACTCTAGTGGATCCGCCCTCCGGGGTAAAAGCAATTGGTTGCAAATGGATCTACAAGAGGAAGAAGGGCCCCGATGGCAGGATTGAGACCTTTAAACCTCGTTTAGTGGCGAAAGGGTATACTCAGAAAGAAGGAATCGACTATGAGGAAACCTTTTCACCGGTGGCCATGCTTAAATCCATTAGGATCCTGCTAGCTGTAGCAGCGTACCATGATTACGAGATTTGGCAAATGGATGTCAAAACAGCGTTCCTGAATGGAGATCTTAGTGAAGATATCTACATGCAGCAGCCGCAAGGCTTCATTGCTGCTGGTCAGGAACACATGGTATGTAAACTTAATAGATCCATATATGGACTTAAGCAGGCTTCTAGGAGTTGGAACATCCGTTTTGATTCTGCAGTCAAAACGTTTGACTTTGAGCAGAATCCGGATGAGCCCTGTGTTTACAGGAAATCCAGTGGGGATAAGATCACCTTTTTAGTCTTGTATGTGGATGATATCCTACTCATTGGGAATGATGTAGGAATGTTGACTTCGGTCAAGGTATGGCTATCATAGCAGTTCTCCATGAAAGATCTTGGAGAAGCTTCATACATACTGGGTCTTCGACTCTATAGAGATAGATCGAAGCGGATAATTGGATTATCCCAGGCTGCTTACATTGACAAAATTGTCAAAAGATACAGCATGGAAAACTCCAAGAAAGGAAACGTTCCTTTCAGGCACGGAGTCACTCTCTCCAAGAAGATGTCTCCCAAGACTTTTGAGGAGATTGAGAGCATGAGAGACGTTCCCTATGCCTCAGCTGTGGGGAGCATCATGTATGCCATGTTGTGCACTCGCCCGGACATAGCTCAGGCGGTGAGTGTGGTAAGCAGATTCCAGGCAAACCCAGGACAGGAGCATTGGACTGCTGTGAAGAACATACTCAAATACCTTCGAAGGACGAAAGAGTTTTGCCTGGTATTCGATGGTAGTTCACTGCAAGTTCTAGGGTATACCGATGCCGATTTCCAGTCGGATCCAGATGATAGAAAGTCTACATCTGGGTATGTTTTCACGATAGGATCGTGTGTTGTTTGCTGGAAAAGCAGCAAACAGGGGTCCACTGCAGACTCCACAACCGAGGCCGAGTACATTGCCGCAAGTGAAGCTGCCAAGGAAGCCGTGTGGATGAAGAAATTCATACACGAATTAGGAGCGATTCCATCCAGCACATCACCCATCCCGTTGTTGTGTGACAACAATGGAGCGATCGCCCAGGCTAAAGAGCCTCGGGCCCACTCGAAGTCAAAGCACATCGAGAGGAAGTACCATGTACTGCGGGAGATCGTTGGTAGAGGGGACGTCCTAATTCAAAAGGTAGCATCAGCGGATAATGTGGCAGACCCATTGACTAAGCCACTGACACAGAAGGTGTTTGAGAAACACGTGGAAAGTATGGGACTCCGGCTTGTACCAGATTGGACCTAAGTGCAAGTGGGAGCTGTTAGACAGTTTTGTATGCCCTTAGCTTCAATCATTTTGATGTACTTTTGTTATTTAGTGGAAATAAATAAAGTGCATGTTTGATTCATGTTGTTTGGTTTAATTCTGTGTAAAACCCTAAAACTGGACATTTGTAGAGACTCATGTTAGTTTTAAATGTTCACAGCCGTTGGATAAGTCTGGGGAGATTTATCCTGCCAAGGCTGATACTGGTGTGCCACCAAGTGTTGGGATGGCCTGTCTCAGCCATCAGGGTAAGACCCGAGGCACATACAGCATGGGATTACTTGAATCCTTGAACCGGACCAGATTTCCAGTCTTGCCCTGGACCTTGGAGATAGATGGGCAAAACTAGAAAGTTACACCTGACCCCTAGACTCGATTATGACACTTCACTAGGTGCTGGATCAGGCTGCCTTTGATATGCCAATCAGTGAGATCCTTAGTGGGGATCAAAACCTGGGTATGTTGGGGCAGTTTGAGAATTCATCTGAGTGGGTGGTCATAGTGACAAAATCAGCCACTTTGTCGGACAAAGGGTAATGATCGGGAATGCACTCTCTCTGATGGAAACCAAACTGCCGGTAGTTGATTTCAATCGTTGGAATTTTGTTTTTGCAAAATTAATATATTTACATATATATGTACGGTTTCAAAATGTTTGCAAATGGTTTTAATTCCCGGGATCCATGTGAGAGGAGAGTGCGGCACTGTTCCTTGCAGCCGAGGGAGAGGTCCTCTCTTGTCGGGCAGTGCTTGATCATTAAGGGCTGAGAGGTTAAGTGTAAGACCATTTAGGATAATACCTGATGGGCTAATCTTGCACCTGCCCACAGTCCCTGGGTTTTTATAAGATGGCTTGGCCCAGGGACCACTTAATGTAAGTGTTGGGCCCATAGGGTTCATACGATGGACTCAAGGGGTTCATTGAGATTTTCAGTGAATTCGGCTGGGCCTTGTATTAAAGGCTGGGCCGAACCCATGTGGCTGGTGTGTAGATCAATGCTTGGGTCCCACGCCATACAAAGAAGTCCAACTGGGCAGCAGATTGGAAACTAATTAAACACTGAATACTAAATGGGCCAAAAGCCCATTTCGAAGTGGGCTGATAAGATCACCCATCAATGGGGCGAATTTGAGATTGAAGTTAGCAAAAAGGATTGGGCTCTTAGCCTTATCCACTCTTAGAGACCAAATTCAAATCAGATTTGAATCTGGTAACCTCCTGATAAGATCAGGAGTAAGCTAACTCTATCTGGGAAAGGGATTAAGATTATCCCCTATCCAAATACTGATTTGGATTGGGATAACTCCTAATTAGGAGATTTCTTAATCAAGAAGAAAAGAGAGGAGATTTTCGAATGAACCAAGACAGGGAAATCAGATTTCGATCCAAGAGGTTCTGGTAAGCAAGAAAGGTTCCTGCGAATTGAGATTAGATCTCATTCTCTCCAGAAAAGAAAACAGTTCAGCTTTTTCGTTTCTGGAAATCTCCTCCTGCCGCCGCCATCTGCATTGTTGCAAGACTTGATCTTTGCAAGAAAAGAAAGTCAAGAAACCAGTTCTTGACATCAGTCTTGCAAGAAAGACTGAAAGAATTCAGTGTTTAGTACATCCAGGGGATTCTTGTGAAGGATCCAGTGTGTAGGACGCACCCTGCTGGTTCTGTTCCATCCACAGCTGTGTCATCTTCAGCAGGGACAGATCTTGGAGCATTCTTTGGGCGTGAACACCAACTTTGGGAGATACTGCTTCTCCGGATCAGGTATAATCCTCCCATTTATCTTTTGGTACAGATCTGGTTTGATTAGGGTTCAAGTAGATCCTTGAATATTGTATTCTAAATTCAGGGAATATGATTCCCAGTTGGGAGAAGGTAGGAAATTTTTGAAATTCGCCCCACCCATTCCGCAACCTTTATGGCGTCCATTAGATGGATCCTACCATTCTTTCAAAATCTCCCCAGACTTATCCAACGGCTGTGAACATTCAAAACTAACATGAGTCTCTACAAATGTCCAGTTTTAGGGTTTTACACAGAATTAAACCAAACAACATGAATCAAACATGTACTTTATTTATTTCCACTAAATAACAAAAGTACATCAAAATGATTGAAGCTAAGGGCATACAAAACTGTCTAACAGCTCCCACTTGCACTTAGGTCCAATCTGGTACAAGCCGGAGTCCCATACTTTCCACGTGTTTCTCAAACACCTTCTGTGTCAGTGGCTTAGTCAATGGGTCTGCCACATTATCCGCTGATGCTACCTTTTGAATTAGGACGTCCCCTCTACCAACGATCTCCCGCAGTACATGGTACTTCCTCTCGATGTGCTTTGACTTCGAGTGGGCCCGAGGCTCTTTAGCCTGGGCGATCGCTCCATTGTTGTCACACAACAACGGGATGGGTGATGTGCTGGATGGAATCGCTCCCAATTCGTGTATGAATTTCTTCATCCACACGGCTTCCTTGGCAGCTTCACTTGCGGCAATGTACTCGGCCTCGGTTGTGGAGTCTGCAGTGGACCCCTGTTTGCTGCTTTTCCAGCAAACAGCACACGATCCTATCGTGAAAACATACCCAGATGTAGACTTTCTATCATCTGGATCCGACTGGAAATCGGCATCGGTATACCCTAGAACTTGCAGTGAACTACCATCGAATACCAGACAAAACTCTTTCGTCCTTCGAAGGTATTTGAGTATGTTCTTCACAGCAGTCCAATGCTCCTGTCCTGGGTTTGCCTGGAATCTGCTTACCACACTCACCGCCTGAGCTATGTTCGGGCGAGTGCACAACATGGCATACATGATGCTCCCCACAGCTGAGGCATAGGGAACGTCTCTCATGCTCTCAATCTCCTCAGAAGTCTTGGGAGACATCTTCTTGGAGAGAGTGACTCCGTGCCTGAAAGGAACGTTTCCTTTCTTGGAGTTTTCCATGCTGTATCTTTTGACAATTTTGTCAATGTAAGCAGCCTGGGATAATCCAATTATCCGCTTCGATCTATCTCTATAGAGTCGAAGACCCAGTATGTATGAAGCTTCTCCAAGATCTTTCATGGAGAACTGCTGTGATAGCCATACCGTGACCGAAGTCAACATTCCTACATCATTCCCAATGAGTAGGATATCGTCCACATACAAGACTAAAAAGGTGATCTTATCCCCACTGGATTTCCTGTAAACACAGGGCTCATCCGGATTCTGCTCAAAGTCAAACGTTTTGACTGCAGAATCAAAACGGATGTTCCAACTCCTAGAAGCCTGCTTAAGTCCATATATGGATCTATTAAGTTTACATACCATGTGTTCCTGACCAGCAGCAATGAAGCCTTGCGGCTGCTGCATGTAGATATCTTCACTAAGATCTCCATTCAGGAACGCTGTTTTGACATCCATTTGCCAAATCTCGTAATCATGGTACGCTGCTACAGCTAGCAGGATCCTAATGGATTTAAGCATGGCCACCGGTGAAAAGGTTTCCTCATAGTCGATGCCTTCTTTCTGAGTATACCCTTTCGCCACCAAACGAGCTTTAAAGGTCTCAATCCTGCCATCGGGGCCCTTCTTCCTCTTGTAGATCCATTTGCAACCAATTGCTTTTACCCCGGAGGGCGGATCCACTAGAGTCCAGACTCCATTGGTCTCCATTGAGTCCATCTCGGCTCTCATGGCCTCCACCCACTTCTGGGAGTCTATGTCTAACATAGCTTCCGCGTAAGACACGGGATCCTCTTCACTAGTCAAGGCTTCCACCAGGTAACTATCCTGGTCATAACCATATCGGACTGGTGGTCTGGATACCCGGGTGGACCTTCTAGGTTGGTCATTACCTGGAACTTGTGGGTCATCTCCCACTGCTCCTGAGCTCTCCTCATCAAGAACTATTTCCTGACGATGGGTGTCCAGGATGTAATCGGATTCTAAGAATCGGGCGTTTCGACTGCAGAACACTTTCTGCTCACTTGGGTCATAGAATAGATAACCCACGGAATCCTTTGGGTAGCCTATAAACAGGCAACGGCTGGTTTTAGATTCCAACTTGTCCGCACTTGTTCTTTTAACGTGTGCAGGACAACCCCAAATCTTCAAGTGTCTCACACTTGGCTTCCTT
The DNA here is from genome assembly GCF_055504915.1 of Nelumbo nucifera. Classification (NCBI taxonomy): domain Eukaryota; kingdom Viridiplantae; phylum Streptophyta; class Magnoliopsida; order Proteales; family Nelumbonaceae; genus Nelumbo; species Nelumbo nucifera. The sequence goes on from NC_142652.1 coordinate 69,158,295, forward strand.
CCGGTCCAAAGCTCATATGGAGTTTTCGGAACTGATTTGGTTGGAACCCTATTCAGCACGTAGATAGCAGTCTCTAATGCGTATCCCCAAAAGGATGTGGGTAATTCTGAGCGTACGAGAAGTGACCGGACCATGTCTAATAAGGTCCTATTTCTCCTCTCTGAAACACCGTTGAGTTGAGGTGTAGCAGGAGGAGCTAGTTGTGACACTATCCCATTGGCCTTTAAGTAGTCCCTGAATTCGTCAGAGAGATACTCGCCACCTCGATCTGATCGAAGGGCCTTAATTTCTCTCCCTAACTGTTTCTCGACTTCCTGTCTGAACTCTTTGAACTTTTCAAATGATTCAGACTTATGTCTCATTAGGTACACGTAACCATATCGTGAAAAATCATCTGTAAAGGTGATGAAGTACACGTGTTGATTCCGTGTCCTAACACTCAGGGGACCACATACATCAGTATGTATTAGGTCAAGTGTGCCTGCACATCTTTCAGGCTTACCGTCAAATGGCCGCTTAGTCATCTTACCTTGGAGGCAAGGTTCACAAGTGGGAAGATTTTCTACGGTTAGAAAATCCAAAGGACCATCCTTTACCAGTCTTGTGATTCGGTCGACACCGATGTGGCCAAGTCGGTAATGCCAGAGGCACGTGAGATTTACTGTATCACGAGTCCTTTTCTTGGGATTTTCGACCGACGTAGTTTCGGTTAAGTTAGTTTCCAAAGAAGGATGCAGAACATAGAGACCGTTCTCTAGCTCCCCGCATGCGATGAATTTATTATTCCGTTTAACAGTAATCATATTACTAAAGTAAACAGTATATCCATCAGCACACAATTTTGAAACAGAAATTAAATTCCTTCTCAAGTTCTGTACATAAAGACAATCTTTAAGTACAAGGACTCCTTCTTTAAAAACTAATTCTACGGTTCCTATTGCCGCAGCTGCAACACTTGCAGTTGTTCCCAAGAACAGTGTCACTTCACCTTCACTCAGCCTTCTGCTAACTTTGAACCCCTGCAGTGAGTTACACGCATGAGTTGAAGCCCCGGAGTCAACACACCAGGACACAGAAGTAACTAACATATTAGTTTCTATGACACAAGTTTCGATATTACCTTTCTTAGATTCCAGGTAGGTAGGACAGTTCCTCTTCCAGTGGCCGGTCTGCTTGCAGAAGTGACAGACATCAGATGCCTTGTTCTTCTTCTGCTTCTTGGGTTTGGTAGTCTTCTTCTGGGGCTTCTTTGCCTTTCTCTTTCTCTTGCCCGATTTGTTAGCTTCAGCAAGCATAACCACAGGCTCATCCTTCCTGAGTAAATCCTCGGCCCTCTGCAACATATTGCTGAGTTCCTGGACGCTGACATTCAGCTTATTCATATTGTAGTTCATAGTGAACGCATTGAAGGAAGAGGGCAAAGAATTTAGGATGGCATCCACTTGCGTGCCAAGATCTAGCCCGGATCCAAGAGCTTCAAGTTCGTTGATGTATCCCATCATCCGAAGACAATGGTCATGAACTTTCTGCCCTTTGGTCATCTGCGCAGTCATTAACAATTTCAGGACCTTCGGTCGAGTAGAACGGTTCTGCTCCTCATACATTGTCCTTAGACTGTCCAATATGTCCTTGGCAAGTTCGATCTGATCGAACTGCCTCTGTATTGAGTTGTCTAATGAGGCAATGACAAACCAGCGGGCTAGGGAGTTCTTATCCTCCCAATCTTGGTAGTCCCTCCTACGGGCCTCAGAAGCCCTATCACCCGGACGTTCCGGGGCAGGATTTTTCACTACCTTGTCTAACTTTTCAGAAGTTAGGACCAGCATAAGATTTCTGTACCAGTCGGCATAGTTTGGGCCCTTAAGCTTGTTATCGTCTAGAAGCTTTGCAAATTGACCGTTTGCCATTTTTTGATAAAACAGCAAAATCATTAGTCCACAACCTTAGTTTGATTCATGTTTACCTACATAGATATGGCTTTTAATCTATGTTCCATTCCCATTTGTTCATCTCTGAGATTTCCCTCCTATCTCAGTGACGGAGACGACGAAATGTCTCTGGAAATGTGGGAAATCACATGGGGTGCGTGAAGCCAACTGTTTCAGCTGCATAACCCCACCACCTTTCTGTGACGGATCATATCCACTCATCAAATGAGTTTCCCTTTGGCCTCTGTCAGACAAGGTTCAGAGCCATTTTCAGGTAAACCCTTCTGTCAGTGAGTGCACACCCATCATATTCAGGTTACGCCAAGGTACCGTGAGAGAGTTCCCATTTTCTGGTGAAGCCCCTCCCACATCGGTCTATGACGCCCCTATCATCTTATGAAACACTCTAACAGATCCAACAGCAAATGGATAGCCCAATTTTATGGTGCGTTTCCTCATTACTGATGGACCCATCATTGTGCTAATGACGGAAGGCCTTTAGAGAGTCCATCATATGGATCTCCCTATCACTTGCATTCATATTTGCTGGAGGGAACAAAATCACGGCCTAGTTCTAATTTAGGTCAAACCAAAGTGGCTCCCACTGACTTTCATAAAGTCAGACTTCTGGTGGGCCTTAATCGGCTAGGGGTTCCGTACGCATCCCTTTTTCAGGGTTGTGGGGCCCACCAGGCAAAGAGGGGGGTCATCCAATGACCTTCAGGGACACCATGGCAATGATGTGCATTCAGCCATGGTGTGCGCAAGAGCCACTAACGAGTCATCACGGGCCAAGTACTTATGGCCCATGGTCGCAGCACATCAAACATCCAAACATCACATGTAAAGGAGGAATTGATCCAATCAATTAATTGCTGTAAAGCCCATTCAACGGCCCATTTAAAAACCAAGTCATTAACGATTAATGTCCACTAGGTGTATGGGCTGAATCGCAGATAGCAGTTCGGCCCATACAGCTTATCTCACAATAATGGGCTTTTGCCGTTTTAACCCTTTAAAACTGGGCTTTACAGGTGGGCCGAATTAATCCCTGTAATTGAACATCAGATTTGGAACAAAAGTGTGAGACAATTGGACTGAGAACAGCCCCTTTCGAAACCCAGATTCGGTCCAAACAGTTTTGGTCCAATCTAGTCCGAAATGGTCCAAAACTGATTTTCAATTCAAGAATTAATTATTGAATGATCTAAAATTAATAGTTTTGATTTTTAGCAAACACAAAACAATTATGGACTGTTCGCACCACCTGCAAAACAGAGGTTAATCACAAGGGTTGCAGTTTCATAAACTGCAAATCGCAGAAAACGATTTCTCCATCTGCAAATCTCCAGCGCCGCCATCTTCTTCCATCTTCTTTAATCAAGAAAAATAACAGAAATCCTATTTCCATTAATTACATTCTTGATCAAATCCTATACATTCAGTCTAAAAAATAAAAAAAATTATTTACAGACCGAATTGAATGAAATAAATAAATAGAAAAGAAAAAGGGTGCGCAGACCATCTACGCTAAAACTGCACTGCGATCTCCAGGTTTGAACAGTCCATTAAATCAAAATAAATAAAGAACATTTCCAAATAAATTTTGGATTTAATAGAAATTAATTTCAGATCAATCGCCCTTAACAAGAAACAGTTTCTTGAAAAAAAAGAAAACAATCTGCGCAAATCTTGAAAGAACACCTTCTATCCATCTGCGCAGGGTCAGATCTGATTTTCTTTTGGTTCAAGATTCGAACCTGTGGCTCTGATACCACTGAAAGAATGGTAGGATCCATCTAATGGACGCCATAAAGGTTGCGGAATGGGTGGGGCGAATTTCAAAAATTTCCTACCTTCTCCCAACTGGGAATCATATTCCCTGAATTTAGAATACAATATTCAAGGATCTACTTGAACCCTAATCAAACCAGATCTGTACCAAAAGATAAATGGGAGGATTATACCTGATCCGGAGAAGCAGTATCTCCCAAAGTTGGTGTTCACACCCAAAGAATGCTCCAAGATCTGTCCCTGCTGAAGATGACACAGCTGTGGATGGAACAGAACCAGCAGGGTGCGTCCTACACACTGGATCCTTCACAAGAATCCCCTGGATGTACTAAACACTGAATTCTTTCAGTCTTTCTTGCAAGACTGATGTCAAGAACTGGTTTCTTGACTTTCTTTTCTGCAAAGATCAAATCTTGCAACAATGCAGATGGCGGCGGCAGGAGGAGATTTCCAGAAACGAAAAGGCTGAACTGTTTTCTTTTCTGGAGAGAATGAGATCTAATCTCAATTCGCAGGAACCTTTCTTGCTTACCAGAACCTCTTGGATCGAAATCTGATTTCCCTCTCTTGGTTCATTCGAAAATCTCCTCTCTTTTCTTCTTGATTAAGAAATCTCCTAATTAGGAGTTATCCCAATCCAAATCAGTATTTGGATAGGGGATAATCTTAATCCCTTTCCCAGATAGAGTTAGCTTACTCCTGATCTTATCAGGGGGTTACCAGATTCAAATCTGATTTGAATTTGGTGTCTAAGAGTGGATAAGGCTAAGAGCCCAATCCTTTTTGCTAACTTCAATCTCAAATTCGCCCCATTGATGGGTGATCATATCAGCCCACTTCGAAATGGGCTTTTGGCCCATTAAGTATTCAGTGTTTAATTAGTTTCCAATCTGCTGCCTGGTTGGGCTTCTTTGTATGGCGTGGGACCCAAGCATTGATCTACACACCAGCCACATGGGTTCGGCCCAGCCTTTAATACAAGGCCCAGCCAAATTCACTGAAAATCTCAATGAACCCCTTGAGTCCATCGTATGAACCCTATGGGCCCAACACTTACATTAAGTGGTCCCTGGGCCAAGCCATCTTATAAAAACCCAGGGACTGTGGGCAGGTGCAAGATTAGCCCATCAGGTATTATCCTAAATGGTCTTACACTTAACCTCTCAGCCCTTAATGATCAAGCACTGCCCGACAAGAGAGGACCTCTCCCTCGGCTGCAAGGAACAGTGCCGCACTCTCCTCTCATATGGATCCCGGGAATTAAAACCATTTGCAAACATTTTGAAACCGTACATATATATGTAAATATATTAATTTTGCAAAAACAAAATTCCAACGATTGAAATCAACTGCCGGCAGTTTGGTTTCCATCAAAGAGAGTGCATTCCCGATCATTACCCTTTGTCCGACAAAGTGGCTGATTCTGTCACTATGACCACCCACTCAGATGAATTCTCAAACTGCCCCAACATACCCAGGTTTTGATCCCCACTAAGGATCTCACTGATTGGCATATCAAAGGCAGCCTGATCCAACACCTAGTGAAGTGTCATAATCGAGTCTAGGGGTCAGGTGTAACTTTCCAGTTTTGCCCATCTATCTCCAAGGTCCAGGGCAAGACTGGAAATCTGGTCCGGTTCAAGGATTCAAGTAATCCCATGCTGTATGTGCCTCGGGTCTTACCCTGATGGCTGAGACAGACCATCCCAACACTTGGTGGCACACCAGTATCAGCCTTGGCAGGATAAATCTCCCCAGACTTATCCAACGGCTGTGAACATTCAAAACTAACATGAGTCTCTACAAATGTCCTGTTTTATGGTTTTACACAGAATTAAACCAAACAACATGAATCAAACATGTACTTTATTTATTTCCACTAAATAACAAAAGTACATCAAAATGATTGAAGCTAAGGGCATACAAAACTGTCTAACATAGTTATCATTAACATTTTCTTATCTGTCATTTTGCAATAAATGAACCGGTTCACGCATGCGGCATGATAACTATGCATTTTAATGCCTTAAGGACATCATTTCAGGGGTATTTTCGGCCTTTGAATAGTCAAAGCATGTCATTTTCCCAATTAAATTCATTATTGTGACTTCTGAGGGTCTCTATACAAATTCTAGGGAAAACTGGGAAGTTTTTATGACTGAAATGCAGATTTTGGGAGGCTAGTGTGAAGTTCAGCTGAGAGAGGGGGTGTTTTTTGAAATAATGAAAGCAGGAGGGCACCTCCTAGCTGCTAAGCCCACTTTGGCGACCCTCCTACTGTATTAGCATGGTCCCCACGCCTTAGCAAACCCTAGGGAACCTTTTAACTCATTCTTTTCATTCTTAACAAACCCTAGCCACCCCTAACTGCTAAATCCTCACCTTCTATCCCTTCTAATCTCCACCATCCATTCTAGGGCACTCTCTTTTTAGCATTCTAACCCTAGGAGCCACCTAACTTCTACACTTCACCATTCAACCTTTAGCCACTAAATCTCAACCTTACATAATATTGGGTGCTTTCTCCTTTTCTTCTCAGCCTTGGGATCACCCTAGAACCATCATAACCCTTCATTCTAAACCCTAGGGCACCCATATTTTTGCTAAAACCTAACTGTCGCCCCCCTCTTTCTCTCTATTCCCAGTTGTGTCCACCCTTCTCTATAAAAAGGTCCCCAGGGGCCCTGTAGAAGGGGTTGGTCAATTCACCCAATTAGAAGGCTAAGGTTTCTTAAGGAGTTCAAGGGTTGTAAAAGGGGGGGACGCCCAGTTCTTGTCAGGAGGGGTTCTTGTAAGCTGTTTAACCAATCTGCAACTACCACCACTGGATCTGATGGACCACTATTTTATTTTCTTCATTTTATTTTCTGTTATTTTTATTTTTGCATTCTTTTAGATTTAATTCTTGTTTGTTTCTCTGTTTTGTAGATCTGATTTCGTTCGGTTCAAGGCTAAGTCCAGTTCTTGTCAGGAGAGGTTCCTGCAAGCTATCTGGCTGATCTGTAGCTATCGCCACTGGATCCGAATTCTGGATCAACTTTGTTTATTTCTTTTATTTCTTTTGTTGATTTCCGGACTTTGTTAAATTCTGAATTTTAGTTATTGTTTTGTTTAATTCTGAATCATTTAATTTCAGCAATAATAGATTTTATCTTCTTATTTTTTGCAATTCCCAATTGTATTCTCTTGTTTGGATCTAAGTACATATTAATTTTTCCCTAGCTTCCCTGTGGATACGACTCATTCTCATCCCTTTACCATGTTGGTAATTGTTTGAGAATTGGTAAAAATTATAAATGTTTAAACTGGTGTTCTGGGGTGTCTAACAACGTGCTTCTGAACACACCACATTTTTGGCACTGTTGCTGGGGAAGCAACGGAAAAAAAATTTTATTTGCTTTATTCGGATTTGTTTCATTATTTTTTTTTGTTTGATTACTTGATCCGTTATTTCATTTTAATTTTTCTTTCCCTTTGATTCTACCGAACAGAAGAGAGAAAGGTGGGGTATTGGAGCGTTGTGGCACTATGGAACGGAAGAGAAGAGAAGAGAAATTTGATTGTGTTTTAGGTGTAGTCATTCCATTTTACGTTTGATTTTTTTTTTTGTTTTTATTTTTGAACTCTTTTTTTTTTTAGTTGAATAGTGATTTTTTATTTTTTAATTATTTTTTTCTAGATCCAATTTATTTTTTAGTATTATTTTTTTTCTTCAGTTTTGTTTCTAGATCTATTTTTCTTTCTTTATTTTAATTTTCTTGTTTTAATTTCTATCTTATTAGGTTTGTGTTTTTCTTTTATTTAAAAAAACAGAAAAAAATTTTTTGTTTACTTTATTTTATTTTTTTATTGTCGCATAATTTTCTTTCGTTTATTTTATTTTCAGTTTATTTTTAGAATAGCAATTTCCTTATTAGAATTTATTTTGGTAGTAGTTAATTTCGTTTTTAGCATAATTATCTTTTTATTTTCTGTTTGTTATAATTAATGTTGTTTTATTTAATTTCCTTTTTTTAGTTATTTAATTGAATAATTAATCGTTAAATAGGAAATTGTTTAAATTTTTGAATTTGAGTTTAAATTTTGAATTTGAATTTAAATTTACATATTAATTCAAAATCTGAATTTGAATTTTCATTTCAAATTTTGAAATTTAAATTTAAATTTTTGAATTTGCATTCCATCGTTTAGGGTTTGTTATTCTAGAGCGTGCATCATATAGGTTTATTTAATTGCTGAAATTATTTTGTTAGTTGTGAATGTGTTAGGTCTCTTTTTATTTTAATTGCTTCTTGTGCTTAGTTTATTTTATTCTTTTATGTTCTTTTGCTGAATTGCATTTTAGAAATAATTGTTCATGCACTGTAGTTAGTTGCATTCATTTTGTTTGATTGTTTTTGTTTTGTTAATCCATTTAAGGGCACCCAACTTAAATAAGAAAAGGTGGGGATTTCATCACCCTTCCTTGGCCAAAAAATTACCACCCTTCATGTGCGGTTTACCCTAAACCATAATTTAAAATTTGGATAGCAAGATTGTTTAGGGAAGCCTCACACTTGGTTCAAAGGTGTGGTGAATTTTAGGAAAGCTTGTAATTACTTTCCATAACCAGCGGTTGGTGTCTAAGGAAAGAGGTTAAATAGCTACACCAAAACGGGTTGTGGTTACTTAATTAGGTCCTTGTGAGAGCAAGGGGAGCCTCCCACATCCCCACCTCTTACCTGGCTAACCAAAGGAAGTGGTGTAATTCCATGCCGACTGGTACAGAAATCTTATGCTGAAGTGGTGTAATTCCATGTGAACCTAAGAGGATTCAAATTTGCTTGCATTTTCTTAAAAATTTAAAAATTCAAATTTCAGGAATTTAAATTTCAAAATCTGAATTTGAATTTAAATTTCAAATTTCAAAAAAAAATAATAAAATTTTAAAAATTCAAATTTGAATTTAAATTTAAAAATCTAAATTTTAATTTAAATTTCGAATTTCAAAATCTAAATTTGAATTTAAATTTTAAACGTCAAATAAAAAAATTAAAAAAAGAAGAAAAAAATAAAAAAAAAATTTAAACTTCAAAATTGAGTTTAAATTGCAGAATTTAAATTTCAAAATTTAAATTTGAAAGTAAAATTCAAAATTTAATTTTCAAATTTCAAAGAAAAAGGGGGATTAAAACCAAATGAATTCAATGGCCAGAGTTTGTAGAATGAGAAACTACTTCCAACTTGAACCACAGATAGATTGGAACCATGTGTCTCGACAATTGGATAGAACTAATGAGATGGCCCATAGAATTAACCAAGTCCTTGCATATCGTCAACAAAGTGGCCCATACCCAACCTTGTTAACCTATCCATCATGTTCCATCTGTGCATATCCGGCCTATCATGTTAGCCAGTGCCCTGCGGTAGGCCCTTGTCAACCAGTTAGTCCAAACCAAGTACATGCGGCGAACAGATTTTTCCAACCCAATGCTAACCCACTCTTTATTCCATATAACCCTGGGTGGGAAAATCATCCTAACTTCACTTATAGGGCCCAAGCCCAAGAAACCCCCTACCAGATGTGCACACTCAACCAACTCAACCATGTCAAAGCTACATACAGTCCCAGCAGTACCATTCATCTAACTCCATGGCCCAACAATTTCAGAGGCCACAAGGGCAGACCAAATTCCAGTAGATGTATCCTAGGAACCAATCGGCCCAACTGTATTAGGCTTACCCTCAACTTCCTCAGACTCGTACAGTAGATGACCAATTCATGCAACTTCAACAGCTGATCCTAAATCAACAACAATCCATTGATAGATTAGAAAGCCAAATAGGACAGCTAGCCGAAGCCAAGGCAAGGAGAGAAGTAGGGCAAATACCAAGTCAACCGGTTGCAACTCCTAGAAATCATCCACTAGTTTTTCTTCCACAACAAATTCAACCACCTCCTAAGAACCCTCAACCTGAAAATGCCAAATCTGTTACAAACTTAAGGAGTGGGAGGGTGTTAGAGGACCCGTATGAGGAAAAGAGAGTTAATGAAGAAGAAAAGGAAACTTCAAAAGAAGAACCTTTAGGGAACCAACCTGTTGTTCCCTTTCCAACTGCACTCACAGTCAAGCCAGTGCAAATAAAGAAAGAAACTCACAACGAGGAGAGTAGGAAAGTCCTTATTAACTTCCCTCTCCTCGACGCGATCCAACATGTCCCAGCCTATGCCATGTTTTTGAAAGAGTTGTGTACTCAAATGATGGAGCCACGATCGGCCCTACATAGAATAATGTTCTTGGTAGATGTTAGTGTAGCTCTCCTAAACCACTTTCCCCAAAAAATGAAAGACCTTAGTGCTCCTCTTATAAGCTGTGTCATCTCTGGAATCACCTTTTATTGGGCCTTATTGGATTTAGGGGTCAGTATAAATATGCTTCCGTCCATTCATGACAGGTTTAGGATCGGCAAGTTAGAACGTACCCGATAATTCTGCAACTTGCTGATTGGTCAATCAAGACTCCTCGAATTGTTATTGAGGATGTCATTATTAGGGTAGAGGGTTGTCACTTCCCAGTGGATTTTATCATCCTAGACATGACCCCAACTGAGGAGCTGAAACACATCCCGATAATCTTAAGATGTCCATTTCTAGCAACTTCCAATGCAAACACTAACCCTTCAATCTAAACCCTAGGGCACCCATATTTTTGCTAAAATCCAGCTGCCGCCCCCCTCTTTCTTTCTATTCCTAGTTGTGTCCACCCTTCTCTATAAAAAGGACCCCAGGGGCCCTGTAGAAGGGGTTGGTCAATTCACCTAATTACAAGGCCCTGTAGAAGGGGTTGGTCATTTTAATTCTTGTTTCTCTTTGATTCTACAGGACAAAATAGCGAAAGGTGGGGTATCAGAGCGTTGTGGGACTATGGAACGGAAGAGAGAAGAGAAATTGGATTGTGCTTCAGGTGTAATCTTTCCATTTTAGTTTAGTTTTTTTTTTTTTTTTATTGTTGAACTCTTTTTTTTTTCTGTTGAATAGTTATTTTTGAATTTTTAATTATTTTTTTCTAGATCTGATTTATTTTTTAGTGTTATTTTTTTTCTTCTTTTTTGTTTCTAAATCTATTTTTCTTTCTTTGTTTTAATTTCTTGTTAGAATTTCTATCTTATTAGGTTTGTGTTTTTCTTTTATTTCAAAAAAAAAACAGAAAATTTTTTTTGTTTATTTTATTTTATTTTTTTATTATCGCATAATTTTCTTTTCTTTATTTTATTTTTGGTTTATTATTAGAATAGAAATTTCATTGTTAGAATTTATTTTGGTAGTAGTTAATTTCGTTTTTAGCATAATTACTTTTTTATTTTCTGTTTGTTATAATTAATTGTTGCTTTATTTAATTCCCTTTTTTAAGTTATTTAAATGAATAATTAATCGTTAAATAGGAAATTGTTTAAATTTTCGAATTTGAGTTTAAATTTTGAATTTGATTTTAAATTTTAATTTTAATCCAAAATATGAATTTGAATTTGAATTTCAAATTTCGAAGTTTAAATTTAAAATTTCGAATTTCAAAAGGAAAATTATAAAAAAAAAACAAAAATAAAAAAAAAAATTAATTTTTTTTTGCATTTGCATTCCATCATTTTGGGTTTGTTATTCTAGATCATGCATCATATAGGTTTATTTATTTGCTGAAATTATTTTGTTAGTTGTGAATGTGTTAGGTTTCTTTCTATTTTAATTGCTTCTTGTGCTTAGTTTATTTTATTCTTTTATGTTATTTTGCTGATATGTATTTTAGAAATAATTGTTCATGCATTGTAGTTAGTTGCATTCATTTTGTTTGATTGTTTTTGTTTCGTTAATCCATTTAAGGGGACCCAACTTAAATAAGATAAGGTGGGGATTTCATCACCCTTCCTTGGCCAAAAAATCACCACCCTTAACATGCGGTTTACCCTAAACCCTAATTTAAAATTTGGATCGAAAGATAGTTTAGGGAAGCCTCACGCTTGGTTCAGAGGTGTGGTGAATTTTAGGAAAGCTTGTAATTACTTTCCATAACCGGTGGTTGGTGTCTAAGGAAAGAGGTTAAACGGCTACGCCAAAGCGGGTTTTGTGGTTACTTAATAATTAGGTCCTTGCGAGAGCAATGGGAGCCTCCCACATCCCCATCTCTTACCTGGCTAACCAAAGGAAGTGGTGTAATTCCATGTGAACCTAAGAGGATTTACATTGGTTGAACCACTCGTTTAGGAAACCCTAGGTCAGCCCCTAGGTCGTGTGGTTGATTTGCTTGCGTTTTTTTTTTTTAAATTTAAAAATTCAAATTTCAATTTAAATTTCAGGAATTTAAATTTCAAAATCTGAATTTGAATATAAATTTCAAGAATTTAAATTTCAAATTTCAAAAAAATAAAAAGTAATAAAATAATAAAATGTTAAAAATTCAAATTTGAATTTAAATTTCAAAATCTAAATTTGAATTTAAATTTCAAAATCTAAACTTTAATTTAAATTTCAAAATCTAAATTTGAGTTTAAATTTCAAAATCTAAATTTGAATTTAAATTTCAAAAATTTAAATTTTGAATTTAAAAAAAAAAGCAAAAAAAGAATCAAATTTGAATTTAAAATTTCAAAATCTAAATTTGAATTTAAATTTCAATCTTCAAATGAAAAAATGAGAAAAAGAAAAAAAGAAGAAAAAAATTAAAAAAAAATTAAAAACCCAAATTTGAGTTTAAATTGCAGAATTTAAATTTCAAAGTTTAAATTTGAAAGTAAAATTCAAAATTTAATTTTCAAATTTCAAAAAGAGGGGGGTTAAAACAAAATGAATTCAATGGCCGGAGTTTATGGAATGAGAAACTACTTCCAACCTAAGCCACAGATAGATTGGAACAATGTGTCTCGACAACTGGATAGGATTAATGGGATGGCCCACAGAATTGACCAAGTCCTTGCATATCGTCAACAAAGTGGCCCATACCCAGCCTTGTCAGCCTATCCATCATGTTCCATTTGTGCATGCCTAGAACATCATGTTAGCCAGTGCCCTACGGCAGGGCCCATGTCAAGTAGTCAGTCCAAACCATGTACATGCAGCCAACAAATTTTTCCAACCCAATGCTAACCCACTCTTTAGTCCATATATCCCTGGAGGGAAAATCAGCCCAACTTCACTTATAGGGCCCAAGCCCAAGAAACCCCTTACCAGATGTGCACTCTCAATGGTTTGAAGGCCAAACCCACTGGGAGTACAATGATTGACCTGGGACTCAACTAGCTCAACCATGTCAAACCTACACACTATCCTAGTGGTACCATTCATCTAACTCCATGGCCCAACAATTTCATAGGCCAAAAGGGTAGACCTAATTCCAGCAGATGTATCCTAGGAACCAATCGCTCAACTGTATCAGGCTTACCCTCAACCTCATCAGACTTGTACAGTAGATGACCAATTCATACAGCTTCAGCAACTGATCATAAATCAATAGCAGCCCATCGATAGATTAGAAAGCCAAATAGGATGGCTAGCTGATGGCAAGGCGAGGAGAGAAGTAGGGCAAATACTGAGTTAACCGGTTGTGACTCCTAGAAATCATCCACCGAGTTTTCCTCTACAACAAATTCAACCACCTCCTATGAACCCTCAACCTGAAAATGCCAAAGCTGTTACAACCTTAAGGAGTGGGAGGATGTTAAAGGAGTCGTATGAGAAAAAGAGAGTTAATGAAGAAGAAAAGGAACAGGAAGACCCTAAGTTGGGAGAAGAAGAAGAAGGAAAGGAAAATTCAGAAGAAGAACCGTTAGTGAATCAACCTATAGTTCCCTTTCCAACTGCACTCATAGTCGGGCCGGTGTGAAAGAAGAAAGAGACTTACAATGAGGAGAGTAGGGAAGTCCATATTAACTTCCCTCTCCTCGACGCGGTCCAACATGTCCCAACCTCTGATAAGTTCTTAAAAGATCTGTGTACTCAAATGATGGAGCCACAATCGGCTCCACAAAGAATAATACTCTCAGTAGATGTTAGTGCAGCTCTCCTAAACCACTTTCCCCAAGAAATGAAAGACCTTAGTGCTCCTCTCATAAGTTGTGTCATCTCTAGAAAAACCTTCGATCGGGCCTTATTGGATCTAGGGGTCAGTATAAATATACTTCTGTCCATTCATGACAGGTTCAGTATCGGCAAGTTAGAACCTACCCCGGTAATTCTGCAACTCACTGATTGGTTAGTCAAGACTCCTCGAAGTGTTATTGAGGACGTCATTGTCAGGGTAGAGGGTTCTCACTTCCCAGTGGATTTTATCGTCCCAGACATGACCCCAACTGAATAACTGAACCACATCCCAATAATCTTAAGATGTCCATTTCTAGCAACAACCAACGCAAACACTAACCCTTCATTCTAAACCCTAAGGCACCCATATGTTTTCTAAAACCCAACTGCCGCGCCCTCTTTCTCTCTATTCCCAGTTGTGTCCACCCTTCTCTATTAAAAGGACCCCAAGGACCTTGTAGAAGGGGTTGGTCAATTCACCCAGTTACAAGGCTAAGGTTTCTTGAGGAGTTCAAGGGTTGTAGAAGGGGGGGCGCCCAGTTCTTGTCAAGAGGGGTTTCTGATAGCTATAAATATATAACCCTAGCAAGTGCACTAGTTATCAAGTAGTATAAAAATATCGTTCCCACGGGGATTTAACGAAATAAGTATTAGAACCATCGTCTTCTCTAATTATCTGGACAATCGAATTACAGATTTCAGCAAAATCTACTGAAAATAAAAACTAGAGAAAGATAATAGAAACAAAGGTGATCACTAACCGAATAGGCAATGGATGAAATCGCTAGGGCTTTTGGTCCACCTAACCAACGTAATGAATATTAATGGACTCGATTAACCAAGATTATTTGTCATTCCCATAAGCTGAGGTCTTTCCAAAGTTATTTAATATTCTCTTTCGAGATATACTAAACCTACGCCCATCAGGTAGCCCTTCAATCTCTCGAGTAGAGCTCTCAAGATGGGAGTGCATTAAGTCCAAGAAAACCATTAAATTCAGATGAATCATGTATATATATCTCTATATACCATTCAATTTACACTATGAATTATTCAGTCGATTATGTGAATTCCTCTCTCGATTCATTCACATAACTCAAATCAATTAAGAGGTGACCAAGCTCTTAATTGCATTAAGCACAATAATTCATAGACTATATGAAAATCAAAATCTTGGATAAATCATAAAGATAAAAATATATTCATTAACATGATTAGGCTTTCCTCAGCCCTAGCAAGAAATAAATCAGTTCATGATAGACGAATTAAAGGAAACAAAGGGAAAGAAAGAACTCTTGGATTCGCCCATGCTGCTGAGATCTCCTCTTCTTGCCGCCACCTTCTTCTTTAAGTTTCTTGAATTCTTGATCCTTTCTTGACTGATTGCTCCTTGCTTCCTGATTCCCTCTAGAGATTGAGTGATGCCTCAAGCTAGTCCAGCTTAAGCGGGAGGGGGTGGTCTCCTGCTTCCTCTTGAAGTTTATCTTACAAGAATAGAAAGTCCTATTTTAATCCTACTCTTATCTCTTTATCTAATGAACTCAATCCCTTTATCTTTCTAAGATTACATCAAAAATTTAGATCTGGAAGGACTCCTCTCAGTTTCTTGTTCTTGGGTTCGTATTAAACCTCCTTTGCAAATTGGGCTTCAGTCAGGCTTTTCTACAAATTGGGCTTCAGCTGCAGATTGGGCCTTCCTACGAGTTTGCCCCGACTTCGGGCCCGAATTTGACTTCGATGGAGGCCGAATCTGCGAAAGGCCAAAACATGAAAGTTGTGGTTTTTTCTCTTATCTTCTAGTGAGTCTTGAATCAGCCCAATCGGAGTTCGGATATAAGAGTTAGGCCCAGATTACTGAACGATGTCGAAACTGTGAAAAATCATCCGATTTGTCTTTCTTTGCTCCTGATGCCTTCTTTCATGCCTTGAACCGAAATACAAGAAATATGAGTCTAACTAAGTACTAATTCAGTATAAAAGACAGAATATTAGGGGATAAAATATGTTAGATTTTATTCTCATCAAATCCTCCCACACTTAAACTCATGCCCGTCCTCGGGCAAGACAAAACTCAAGCAAGAAAAAACTAACTTTCCTACCGATTTTTAAACTCAACTCTCCTTCCTCTTTTCTCCACAAATATTCTAGGTTAACTATTGCAAACCATTAAATCAACACAACTAAATTATACTCAACTCATCTATCAGCCAGTCCAATTCTTGCTACTGCAAACCAGGTAGTAAATTAGGGAAAACCTCTCTCTTTTTTCTTTTATTTTTTTTTTGGAGTGAGTGCATTTTATGCTCCGTCTCACTTTTGGATCACTCGGCCAGTAAGTGCATTTTATGCTCCGTCCTACTATTGAATTTGCTGGATAGTAGGTGCATTTTATGCTCCATCCTACTATTGAATTGCTTGGTTGGTAGGTGCATTTTATGCTCTATCCTACCATTTATAGCAATGGTAAAACAACTACCCCATTTACTTAAACCTGAATTTAGGACTAGCTTAACTGGAAATGGCTTTAGATAAGTCACGTACCCCTTGATTGTACCTGATTACTAGGTTCACAAGAGTTTTCCTAGAACATTGTTTCAATTGATTTCAAAAGAGTTGAGGTTTTGATTTTTTTTTTGTATGAATCATAAAAAAAATGACCTAAATCAAAAAATTGTAACCTAAATCCAAAATCCAAAATCCTAAATCCCCTCCCCCACACTTAAAACTTACATTGTCCCCAATTTGAGGTTAAATGCAAAGAAAGGGCAACAAAACTAAAATAGAAATGTAAAAAAGAAAAAGAAAAAAAACAAACTTCCCTATCATGACTCAGATCCTCTAACTCTCGTGGTTTCAGCTTTCGGTGTGCTCCCCTTCCATCCATCATGGGTGGGTTTAAATATGGAACATGGGCCTGCAAAACAGAGGGTAACGGTCTCTTATTAGAAATCGACAACATAATATAATGAGCATTACCTTGTCCTTCTTGACCGTCCTCTAAATAGTTTAGAACCTCCTTAACTTCGTCATCCAAGTTATCTTTCAAACCTCTTTCAGGGTAAGGGAGAGGAAGCTTAATAGCATCTAGACTCAGTTTAGGTGTACTCCCTTCAATCCCCATTTGAGAATCGACTGCCTCAACTTCCTTGTCATCATTCTGGGTCTCATTAATGGCATTCACTTGCTCCCTTGGGTTCTTCTCTATAATGCTAGGCAATCGTCCCTCTCTTCTTTCTGACAATAGATTTACAATCTACCCCACTTGAACTTCTAAGTTCTTGATTGATGCTTAATGACTTAAGAACCTCTTATCATGCTCTTGGAACCTTGCTTAAGTAGCATTAATGAACTTAGAGATCATTTCTTCCAGATTACTCTTTTTTTCTTGTGGAGGCAGTTGTTGTTGGAATCCCATGGGTGCCATTGATTGATTGTTGCTCCATGAAAAGTTTGGATGATTTCTCCACCCTAGGTTGTATGTATTTGAGTAGGGGTTGAAATTCGACCTGCCAGTATGTGAGATAAAATTAGCATTCTCGTGTGAAACAAAAGGACTACCTAATGGACAATCAGAATTGGTATGTCCTATTTGACCATGGAAATCACATGGGATGCTAGATAATGTATTTATTGCTGCAATATTAAGAGTATCAAGTTTCTTATTCAGACTAGCAAGTTGAGCCGATAGAGCAACAAAGGAATCGATATGGTGTATTCCCCTTTGATTGGTTCGATCATTACTCCATTGGTAGCTTTTTGACACCATCTCTTTTACTAGGTCATAGGCTTCCTCTGGTGTTCTTCTCATGATAGTGCCACCTGCGGCTGCATCAATAATAGATTGATTAGGGGGGGTAATGCCATTATAAAAGGTCTGATTTTGATACCAAACTGGTATTCCATGGTGAGGATACTCCCTAAGCATCTCTTTAAATAAAGAAGGGTTCTTTCTATTTCAGGATCAAATCTTGCTAGTCCTTCTCTTCTAGTGTGTGTCATGCACTAATAAATCTGAACACAGCAAGAGTTCGAACAAATAAAAAAAAATAAGGAACAAAACAGAAATAAAAATAAAAAAAATCCAAATTAACCAAGGTTAACAAGTTCCAATATTATTTTAGGATTAAATCCCCGGCAACGGCGCCAAAAACTTGATAGCTATAAATATATAACCCTAGCAAGTGCACTAGTTATCAAGTAGTATAAAAATATCGTTCCCACGGGGATTTAACGAAACAAGTATTAGAACCATCATCTTCCCTAATTATCTGGACAATCGAATTTCAAATTTGAGCAAGATCTACTGAAAATAAAAACTAGAGAAAGATAATAGAAACAAAGGTGATCACTAACCGAATAGGCAATGGATGAAATCGCTAGGGCTTTTGGTCCACCTAACCAACGTAATGAATATTAATGGACTCGATTAACCAAGATTATTTGTCATTCCCATAAGCTGAGGTCTTTCCAAAGTTATTTAATATTCTCTCTCGAGATATACTAAACCTACGCCCATCAGGTAGCCCTTCGATCTCTCGAGTAGAGCTCTCAAGATGGGAGTGCATTAAATCCAAGAAAACCATTAAATTCAGATGAATAATGTATATATATCTCTATATACCATTCAATTTACACTATGAATTATTCAGTCGATTATGTGAATTCCTCTCTCGATTCATTCACATAACTCAAATCAATTAAGAGGTGACCAAGCTCTTAGTTGAATTAAGCACAATAATTCATAGACTATATGAAAATCAAAATCTTGGATAAATTATAAAGATAAAAATATATTTATTAACATGATTAGGCTTTCCTCAGCCCTAGCAAGAAATAAATCAGTTCATGATAGAAGAATTAAAGGAAACAAAGGGAAAGAAAGAACTCTTGGATTCGCCCATGGTGCTGAGATCTCCTCTTCTTGCCGCCACCTTCTTCTTGAAGTTTCTTGAATTCTTGATCCTTTCTGGGCTGATTGCTCCTTGCTTCTTGATTCCCTCAAGAGATTGAGTGATGCCTCAAGCTAGTCCACCCCCCCCCCCTTTATATAGCTTAAGGGAGAGGGGGTGGTCTCCTACTTCCTCTTGAAGTTTATTTTACAAGAATAGAAAGTCTTATTCTAATCCTACTCTTATCTCTTTATCTAATGAACTCAATCCCTTTATCTTTCTAAGATTACATCAAGAATTTAGATCTGGAAGGACACCTCTCAGTTTCTTATTCTTGGGTTTGTATTAAACCTCCTCTGCGAATTGGGCTTCAGTTAGGGTTTTCTGCAAGTTGGGCTTCAGCTGCGGATTGGGCCTTCCTACGAATTTACCCCGACTTTGGGCCTAGATTTGACTTCGATGCAGGCCGAATCTGCGAAAGGCCAAAACATGAAAATTGTGGTTTTTTCTCTTATCTTTCCAGTAATTCTTGAATCAGCCCAATCGGAGTTCGGATACGCGAGTTAGGCCCCGAGTACTGAATGATGTTGAAACTGTGAAAAATCATCCGATTTGTCTTTTTTTGCTCCTGATGCCTTCTTTCATGCCCTGAACCGAAATACAAGAAATATGAGTCTAATTAAGTACTAATTCAGTATAAAAGACAGAATATTAGGGGATAAAATATGATAGATTTTATTCTCATCAAATCTTCTACAAGTTGTTCAACCAATCTACAACTACTGCTACTGGATCTAATTGGCCACTCTTTTATTTTCTTCATTTTCTTTTCTGTTATTTTTATTTCCGCATTCTTTTTTATTTAATTCTTGTTCATTTCTCTATTTTGCTGATCTGATTTCATCTGGTTCTAGGCTAAGGTGTCTCGAGGGGTTCGAGGGTTGTAGAAAGGAAGGACGCCCATTTCTTGACAAGGGGGGTTCCTGCAAGGTGTCCGACCGATCTGCAACTACCGCCACTGGATCCGAATTCTGGATCAACTTTGTTTATTTCTTTTATTTCTTTTGTTGATTTCCGCACTTTGTTTAATTCTGAATTTTAGTTATTGTTTTGTTTAATTCTGAATCATTTAATTTCAGCAATAATAGATTTTATCTTCTTATTTTCTGCAATTCCCAATTGTATTCTCTTGTTTGGATCTAAGTGCATATTAATTTTTCCCTCGCTTCCCTATGGATATGATCCGTTCTCATCCCTTTACTGCATTAGTAATTGTTTGAGAATCGGAAAAAATTTATAAATATTAAACTAGTGTTCCAAAGTGGTTAATGACACACTCCAAAAGACACCATGGCATGGTCCCAATATCCGATATTTAAATTGGTGGTTGATGATGTGGCAATTCGTTTGAATTAATGCACCATTTCATCCCGCTTTTAGAAGGGCATAATTGTCATTTTCTTTAGATTGCTTTTTCATTATGCTTTGGTTGGGGTTCCGTAGTCATGCCTATTTATCTTTCCTAGCGTCATTTGTCATTCTCGACACGTGGGAACTGTTTATAAAAGGACAGGGGACAACACTGAATCCCCACTTCGTCTTCTTGCTCTCGTCTATTTGTTTCACTCTTTGTGTTCTTTTACTTGCCCAACAATCTTCTCTCTGTTTCCCTTCTTGCTTTCTGTCATACCCTTGTTTGTTTGTCATTGCTCCTTGCCAGAAGAAAGCAAAGTAGAAGATGGAGTGTCCTTTTCTCGATTTCGTTAGGGAGGTAGACACAACGGAATTATTGATAGAGAGGAAAACAACTATAGTAGCCAAAGGGGAATGGGGTTTTTGGCCCCTGATGCCAGTGTCAAGGGGTGTGGAGGGTATATTCGACTCCATCCACGACACAGAGTTGATGTGTCTCTGTGGGCGGCCAAACCGGTTTGTGTCCTATAAGTGTCAAGAGTCCAAGACCGACAACTTGAGGTCCCCCAATAGCTATATTGCTTGGGCACAACACATCCATGAGAACCCCATGTATTGTTGGATGTTGCAGGACTCCGGTCTTCTTAGATTCATGGATTGCTACATGAATCTTGCTGGTAGGGGGGGTAAAGTATGTGGGTCATTTGTTGGAGTACTAGTGTTACCGCACCTACACCTTCATGGGTTCGTCTGGAGAGTTTACTATCACAGTGGAGGATGTAGCTACCTTATTGGCATTGCCCATTAGGGGCTCTATTTCTGCCCAACACCTCCAGCACATCGAGTCCCTTCTTGCAAACCTAAGGGAGCTCTGCAATGAACTCCTTCATGAAATAGCAGCTTACAAGGTTTAGGTAGATCAAACCATCGCTTAGGGAAAGATGTCGTTAAACCAATGGCTAAAGTTCTGGTTTGAATCCCATGGCAGGAGGGACATAATGGTGCGGAGTGTAGATAGTCAGTGTCATCTTGCCACTTTCATCCTATATGTCACCTCTTGTTTCCTTTTCCCTAGGCTCCCCAACTATGGCCTACGCAAAGTCTTGGTTCCGCTCATTGTTCTCGCTGCCAGTGGCCATCAATTGCCCCTAGCCTCGATGTTCTTGAGTTATCTCTATGACCAGATGAACGACACTGTCCAACAAATAGTAGACCCGAGCTACAAGAGAAGCATGAGTTATATTTGTGCACCATTCCTTTGCATGCTCTTGTGTGAACGCTTCGACCTCAGCATCACACCTCGTCGTCTCTCCCCAATGCGAGTTGCCGTTGCCACCATGAGAGGTGATGAGTTTGAAGAAAAGGTGATTGAGATCTGTAGGGGGAAGCATTGGCTCTAGGGTACTAGACACAAAAGTTTGAAGATGTGTGAAATCAATATGAAGTTGTCTTCCCTCGATGGGATAGTATAGAGACCATACACCCAAGCCGTTCACCATGCCATGCCATTCTATGTCGGCATGCCTGTTCCAGAAGGCAGCGATCAACAGTGTGTTGTGGAAGTGAAAAATCCTTCTACGGGCGTGGCACGACTAGTGACCTGGCCCGATGTGGTAGCATATCTTGATCGCACCGACGAAGCACAGTTGGTTGCCTACCATCCAAACTGGGTAATGTGGTAGTTTGGTTATGATGACATGGGTGTAAAGTTCTTGAGGTCTTTGGGGGAAGACGTACTCTAGGTTCGTCGCCATGACCTTGCCTTCCTAGGTTGCTCAAGATTCCCTATAGCAAGGTTTATGAGGGTGCAAGGCTATAAGTCCCTCCATTTTTCTTACCTCTACGCATTATTTGGGGATTTTTAGGAGTTGATGAGGAAGAACCCCTATCCCCGTCATGTCTTAGCTCCTCTTGAAGGTCATGCTGCCAACCAGGATGACAGTCCTTCTGCTCCTCCATCGCACTCGCCAAAGAAGGTGAGGAGGGGGAGAGTAGCCATCCTCCTGCCGCGAAGAAGCCAAGATCCGTGAGGGTTCCTCGCTTGGTTCAGCCTCTAGTTGTGCCATGGCCCGTTAACTCAGATGTGGCTTCTTCGCAGACATGGGAGTGCCAGACTAAGGCTAGGCTAGAGTCTCCAGCATCAACACCTACGGAGAAGTCTGCACCGGACATGGAGCCAGCAAAATTGTCGATCGTGGTGCCCTCCAATAAGATTACATGCATTCATTTCTCGAGTGGGCGCATGAAGAGGATGGCTCCCTGTCGGTTCAGCCTCTAGTTGTGCCATGGCCCGTTAACTCATATGTGGCTTCTTCGCAGACACAGGAGTGCTAGACTAAGGCCAGGCAAGAGTCTCTAGCATCAACACCTATGGAGAAGTCTGCACCGGTCATGGAGCCAGCAAAATTGGTGATCGTGGTGCCCTCCAATAAGATTACATGCATTCATTTCTTGAGTGGGCGCATGAAGAGGATGGCTCCCTGTTAGTCAAAGCGGGGTCCTACAGAAAGTGACTCGGTATGGTGTTTATTCTTTTGCTCCTCTTATTTCACTACCATTTCGATTGATTTTATTGAGAGTAACTAAGTCATGCTCAGTCCGTTGTTTCTATAGTTTGTGCGAAGCGACAAAATTCTGCCAGGCATGGGGGTCCCAGCATCCCCTTCTAAAAGGGAAGATTTGGTAAGTAAAATTTTGCTTTTCAAGGTGTCTATTTTACTGTTGTTGTGATCATGTGTTTTTACTGTAACTGATTTGCATATAGTCTTTTATTTTGAAGCGTGTGGAAGCCGAAGAATCTCAACTTGATGTGGAGGCTTCAAAAGTTCCTGTTGTAGGCAAAGAGGTATGTGTAAATTTATTTTACTAATATATATGTTGTTTCGCATTTAGGCTTGTCACGTTGACTGTTTGTATTTTATCTCATTGTAGGTACCATTCGATGTTGACCCTTCCACCATGCAGGTCTCGCCTATTATCAGGCGACTAATGCAAGAGCTTAGATCATCACAGCCCCCTAATCAGAGCTAGGAAGATTCTGAAAATGCTGGCACCAATGGCGCTACACTGTCTACTTGGTGTGTCCTGAAGCGTGTCGTTAACCACTTCGAAACACCAGTTTTGATATTTATAAATTTTCCGATTCTCAAAATAACTAGAAAATGCAGTTAGTGGTGAGAAAGGGGTTGTATCAACAGGGAAGAGAGGGAAAAATTGTTACGTACTTCAATCCGGACAAAATAACGAGATTTGAGATTGAAGAAACACAAAATTTAATTAGCTGAACTGCAATCCATTAAAATAAAATTCTAACAATGCTGAAAGTAAAAATTTCAGAAAAATAAATAAATAACAGAAATAAAAAAACTAATTAAAAAATTTGCAACTCGGTCAGAGGTAGCAATCTCCGGATCTATTCTTTGACCCTCAAACTCCTCGAGCTGGGCCTTTCGTCTTACCTGGCCGAGTTTCAGGTCTACAAAAAGGAAGAAAAAAATTAAATTTGATAAAAATAAATTGCGGAAATAAACTAAAAACTGAAAATTAAAGAACGAAAAATAGAAACACGTGTAAAAAGTAAATCTAAAACTATGGGAAACTAGTTGGGATCCGGATCCAGAGGTGGTAGTAGTGGCTAGGCGAACTGCAAGCAGGAGCCCCTTCTCTTGCCTGGGCGTTCTCCTCTTCCTCTACCCTTGAACTGAAGGGATGAGAGATCCATCATATGGATGGCCGAACCCTGTAGGAAGGTAGGGTGAAATTTCAAAAAATTTCTCTCTCCCATTTGGGAATCACATTCCCTGTTTTAGAAAATCAGCATTTTCAAGGATCAACCTTGAACCCTAAACCGAACCAAATCTGAAACCAAAAGTAGGAGAGGCATATACCTGATACAAACGTGTTCACGCCCAAAGAAAATCTCCAAAGACTACTTCCACTGAAAATGACACAGTGTAGGGTGGAGCAGAATCAAAAGTGTTCTTCCAAGAACCGAACCCTTCAGCAAGAATTCGATGGAGGCTGTGAGCATGATTTCGGATCAGCCTTTCTCCAAAGGCTGATATCAAGAACTGTTCATGATCACTCCTACAAAACTGGAGATCGAACTGGCAGCAGGCGGAAACTGGAGGAGAACGCAGGGAGAAGATGGTGCAGTCACAATGTTGCTGTCTTCTCTCTGTGTGTTCTGAGATCTGATCTCTGGATTCTTGGATGTTTCTAGGATGAACTGAATTGTTCGTCCCCTCCTCCTTTTAAAGACTTAAAAATAGCTCCTAATCTCATTAGGAGTTTCCTAATCAAAATATGTATTTGGATAAGAAGTTCTCTTTAAAAGATAAGGATAAGTCCTCATCTAATCTGCAGATTAGATCAACTCTCTCCTAATCTCATTAGGAGGTTTCTAGATTCAAATCCTTATTTGAATCTAGACTCTCTGAGTGGATAGGGTATCCCTATCCTATCTGCTGATCCAATCCCAGATGCGCCCCTCTTTAATTAGTCTAACTAAACTAATTCGAAATGGGCTTTAGGCCCAATAAGTCTTATGTGCTCAGTGGCCTTCCAAACTGATGCCCAGTTGGGCTTCTTTGTTTGGCGTGAGACCCAAACATTGATCTACACATCAGCCACATGGGTTCAGCCCAGCCTTTGATACAAAGCCTGACCGAATACACTGTTATGGACAGTGAACCCCCTGAGCCCATCACATGGGCTCTTAATGGGCCCAACACTTACACTAAGTGGTCCCTGGGCCAAGCCACCTTATAAAAACCCAGGGACTGTGGGAAGATGCAAGATTAGCCCATCAGGTATTACCCTCAAT
This sequence comes from Nelumbo nucifera, assembly GCF_055504915.1. Classification (NCBI taxonomy): domain Eukaryota; kingdom Viridiplantae; phylum Streptophyta; class Magnoliopsida; order Proteales; family Nelumbonaceae; genus Nelumbo; species Nelumbo nucifera. The sequence goes on from NC_142652.1 coordinate 69,183,192, forward strand.
GGTCATAATGATCAAACACTGCCCGACAAGAGAGGACCTCTCCCTCGGCTGCAAGGAACAGTGCTGCACTCTCTACTCACATGGATCTTGGGAATTAAAACCTTTTGCAAACATTTTGAAACCATAATATATATGTATATCCGTATATAAATATATTTTGCAAAAAACAAATTTCAACGATTGAAATCGGCTGCCGACAGTCTTAGTTTCCATCAGAAAGAGTGCATTCCCGATCATTACCTTTGTCTGACAAAGGGGCTGATCCTGTCACTATGATCACCCACTCAGATGAATTCTCGGACTGTCCGAACATACCCAGGTTTTGACCCCTTCTAAGGATCTCACTTATTGGCATATCAAAGATAGCCCAATCCGACACCTAGTGCAGTATCATAATTGATTCTAGGGGTCAGGTGTAACTTTCCAGTTTTTCCCATCAATCTCCAAGGTCCAGGGCAATACTGGAAATCTGGTCCAGTTCAAGGTTTCAAGTAAACCTACATTGCATGTACCTCGGGTCTCACCCTGGCAGCTGAGACAAGCCACCCCAACACTTGGTGGCACATCAGTGTCAGCCTCGGCAGGATAAATCTCCCCAAACTTATCCAACGACTGTGAACATTCTAAACTAACACAAGTTTCATATGTGTCCAATTTAAGGGTATTACACAGAAACACACCACAATAACATGAATCAAATATGTACTTTATATTCATTTACAATAAATGTCATAATGTACATCAATCTGATTGGTGCTAAGGGCATACACTGTCTAACATGAACTTCTCAAGAACAGCCTTCTGTCTTATCTAGGGGTAGGATCCAACCTAAAAGAAAATAAAGAAAACAAAAGGGATGGCTGATCAAATCCAGTGGCGGTAGTTGTAGATTGGCTGGAACTGGGCGCCCTTCCCTTTTACAACCCTTCAACTCCTCTAGAAACCTTAGTCTTGTGAATTGGGTGAATTGACCAACCCCTTCTCAAGGGCTCCTTGGGTCATTTTTATAGAGAAGAGTGGACATAACTAGGAATAGAGAGGAAGAGATGGGCAGCTCTTGGGCTTATGCAAAAATATGGATGCCCTAGGGTTTGAGAATGGAGGGTTAGAATTGTTCTAAGGAGATCCTAAGGCTGAAAAGAGGAGGAGAGGGCACCCAATATTATGTAGGGCTAAGATTTGGGCGCCCAGAATGGATGGTGCAGATTTGGGTGCCTATAGCTGGAGAAAGGTGATTGGTCAGTGTGATGTGGCACCCTAAGGTGATTGGTTGAGGTTTAAGGAGTGAGGTGTAAGGCTAGGATGCTATTTAGGGAGAGATCTAAGGGTATGAGAGGTTGCTAAGGCTTGGAAGGTTGAGATTAGAGGTTAGGAGAGATTGGAGGGTGGAGATTTAGCAATTAGGGGTGGCTAGCGTTTGTAAGAGGTGAAAAGAATGAGTGGGGAGGTGCCCTAGGGTTTACTAAGGAGAATGGAGTATACTAATACAATAGGAGGGGTGCATATCTGGGTTTGGCAGATAGGAGGTGCCATCCTGTACTTATTTTTTCACAAAAATACCCCCTCTCTCAATTGGAATTCACACCAACTTCCCAAAAATTTCATTCAAGCCCTAAAACATCCCCAGTTTTCCCAGGATTTGCACAAGAACCCTTAGATGTCACAATATTGAATTTAACTGGGAAAAGGGCACATTTTGACTACTTTAAGGCCTAGGTATCCCTAAAATGACGCTCGCTAAGGCATCAAAGTACAAAGTTATCAGTACTATGGTACAGGGAGAACAAGTTACTACCACAACACCGAGGGAGAGTTGTGCTGAGTCAGCCCATGAACCTGTCCAGGCCCGAGAGCTTGAAGTTCCTCATTAGGAGGAAACTATACCTGCTAATATTGTGGGGGTCAGTATGCCTATTGTTAGACAATGTATGCCCTTAGCTCCAATCAGAATGATGTACCTTATGACATTTAATGTAAATGAATAAAGTACATATTTGATTCATGTTATTATGGTGTATTTTTGTGTAATACCCTTAAACTAGACACATATGAGACTCGTGTTAGTTTAGAATGTTCACAGCCATTGGATAAGTCTGGGGAGATTTATCCTGCCAAGGCTGACACTGATGTGCCACCAAGTTGGTTGGGGTAGCCTGCCTCAGTTGCCAGGGTGAGACCCGAGGTACATGCAGTGTAGGTTTACTTGAAACCCTGAACCGGACCAAATTTCCAGTATTACCCTGGACCTTGGAGATTGATGGGCAAAACTGGAAAGTTACACCTGACCCCTAGACTCGATTATGATACTTTACTAGGTGTCGGATTGGGTTGTATTTGATATGCCAATCAATGAGATCCTTAGAGGGGGTCAAAACCTAGGTATGTCGGGACAGTCTGAGAATTCATCTGAGTGGGTGATCATAGTGACAGGATCAGCCCCTTTGTCGGACAAAGGTAATGATCGGGGATGCACTCTCTCTGATGGAAGCCAAGACTGCTGGCAACCAATTTCACTCGTTGAAATTTGTATTGAAAAATATATTTATAAATGGATATACATATATATATTTTGGTTTCAATATGTTTGCAAAAGGTTTTAATTCCCGGGATCCATGTGAGTAGAGAGTGCAACACTGTTCCTTGCAGCCGAGGGAGAGGTCCTCTATTGTCGGGCAGTGTTTGATCATTATGGGTTGAGAGGTTAAGTGTAAGACCATTGAGGGTAATACCTAATGAGCTAATCTTGCATCTGCCCACAGTCCCTAGGTTTTTATAAGGTGGCTTGGCCTAGGGACCACTTAGTATAAGTGTTGGGCCCATTAAGAGTCCATGGTGATGGCTCAGGGGTTCACTGCCCATAATAGTGAATTCGACCAGGCCTTGTAACAGAGGCTAGGCTGAACCCATGTGGCTGATGTGTAGATCAATGTTTGGGTCCCACACCATACAAGGAAACCCAACTGGGCAGCAGTTTGGAAGGTTAGTGAGCACATGGACTTAATGGGCCGAAAGCCCAATTCGAACTGGTCTAATTGGATTAGTTAAAGAAGGGGCGGATCTGGGATTGAGATCAACAGATAGGATAGGGAGTTATCCCTATCCACTCAGAGAGTCTAGATCCAAATAGAGATTTGGATCTAGAAAGTTCCTAATGAGATTAGGAGGGCTGATCTAATCTATAGATAAGATAAGGGTTTATCCTTATCTCTTAAAGAGAACTCCTGATCCAAATGCAGATTTGGATTAGGAAACTCCTAATGAGATTAGGAGCTCTCTTTAAGGCTATAAAAGGAGGAGGGGGTGAACCATTCTACAAAAAAAAAAAAAAAAAAAAAAAAACATAAAATCAGATCTCAGGTAATAGAAAGAGAGAAGACAACTACAATAAGACTGCGCCATCTTCTGCACTTGCGCCCTCCTCCTGTTGCCACCATTGCCAGTTCGATCTCCACCGTAGGAGCGATCAAGAAAGGTTCTTGATATCAGTCTTTGGAGAAAGGCTGATCTGAAGTCGTGCTCAAAGCCTCCATCGAATTCTTGCTGAAGGATTCGGTTCTTGGGAAGAACACTACTGATTCTGCTCCATCCTACATTGTGTCATCTTCAGTGGGAGCAGTCTTTGGAGATTTCTTTGGGCGTGATTACCTTCATTGGGAGTTACTGCTACTCTGTATCTAGTATATCCCTCTCTTACCTTTTGGTTTCAAATCTGGTTTGGTTTAGGTTCAAGATTGATCCTTGAAAATGTAGATTTTCTAAAACAGGGAATGTGATTCCCACATGGGAGAGAGAGAAATTTTTAAATTTCGCCCAACCTACCTGCAGGGTTCGGTCATCCATATGATGGATGTCTCATCCCTTCACCTATTTATCTAGAGGTTGAGCTCGAGGTTGAGGCCGTGGATTTTGCGGTGGCATCACCAGTCGAGGGATTATTGTGTGATGAGTACTATAGCAAGACTGGTGTAGGCCCCTTGGGTCACGAATGACAAATACTTGGTGTCAAAATCTACGGTGAAGTTTTCGGCGACTGTCATTCAGGGTGGTTGCCTACCTCCTACTAAGCTTCCTTCGATGAACGATGTCATGAATCGGCCCTGTAACCAGTTGTCGTGGCTTGGTTTTGCCCAATGGCTGAAGACTTCCTTGTGCTTTTCTACCATCGGTTTCCACATGAAGCAGATTGAGGAGCAAGTTATCTTGATTGCCCATGCATTCTGGAGGGCTGGCCTTGGAAGATCACAGTTCATTTTTGGTTAGTCATTGAAAGACATATGCTTTTTCCTTAAAGTAGTTGAGGCCAATCTTGTGAGGGCTATTGAGAAGTTGGAAGCCCTCATGGAAGAGTGTGGCCGTCAATGGAAGATAGTGGCCAAATGTGAAACAGGGTGGAAGATTTGTGGGACTTTGAAGCGCGTTGGCCAGCTCTAGAGAGCATAGTTGCGATGAGGAAAGAGTGGGCTTTTTTGTAAATGCTTGTAATCACTCATTTCATAGGTCATTTTTTGTAAAGGAATAGATGCATTATTGTATCCAAGTGCTTCCATTTTTTTTCACTTTTATCGCATGGTTTGTTATCATTTATCGCAACTTGCATTATTGTATCCAAGTGCTTCTAAATGTCGAATCGTAGTAAAATCTAATCATTAAAATTCAGGAATTTGTGGACTCTGTCATAAACAAGTACTTTTTGTAAGCATTCTAGAAGTTAATCATAATTGAATACCATTGTGGGTATAATCAGCCTTTAATTGCGAACTGCCATAAAAGGGAAATCGCGTGTGCTTTCAATTGGAAAGCTTAGCGCAAGTGTTAAATGTTAGTGAAAAGTTGTAGGCGTCTAATTGGAGATAGATGTTCAGGTAACATAAAAAATAATAAAATTCAGGTATTTTAGTGTTGGGCACCCGTTAGATTCCATCACAATCATGTATTAGCACAAACATACGGAGCTTTATCGTAGATCAAACAAAGTGTTACTCCCATATTCAAGGTATCATCAAGTGCAAAAGATTTACCTTGTATTGCTTTGGAATGAAACACAGCTTTGCTACCTTCACAATGATCGAGGATTGTCGTGCTTTAAGAAGGGGAGGCTCTTCATGGGCGACCTTATAGGGATCGCAGCTTATGTAAATGGTTGCATAAGAAGGAATTTCATTGCCACTGTACAAGGCTCGCAAATGGTCACAAGGGTTCAATTTTTGGACTTTATTTTTGCTTGCTTTGTGATAAATTATGGTTACCTTATTAGGGGACTACTTGAGGCCCCTTATGGGAAGTAATCTATCTATAGTTGGAGTGAGTGTTCAGTTTTATTTTGTTTATGGTTGTAGCATTTATAGGTCCAACAGAGCATCCGCGTTTGTAGGTTAGATAAGAATTGTATCTGATGTCGCTGAAGCCCCCCTAGGGTTGTGAGCATGCCAGGGATTGCTAGGGCCTTCCTTGTGGGTAATACGTTGTGGATGTTCCCAACCTTGCACCATATTGCCCTAGAAGATCTTGAACTTCTTGATTCTTAATGGAAAGTTCATTGTCTATCATCCTACAGGTTGCCATCTGCTGTGGTCAAGGATTTACAGAGATTCTAATGTAAGTAACATGATGGCCAGGCTAGGTGGAGATGGTCTCCTTAAGGACAAAGGAAGACCGAGAGCAGGGAATCAACCAAAGGGGTTAGGGTAGAGGGAGTGAAGAGACGGCTTGAGCAGGGACTCCAATGATAGGGTTAATCAGTGGTTGAATGAATAAATCTCATTGTAGGGGGGGGGTCCCTATTTATAGGGAAGCATCCCAAGATCCTAAAAGGAAGTAGCAAAAAGTGTTTGTTTTCTACTAGAAAAGGGAATATTGGATTCGCTGTCGGTCATTAAGGAGCATTGACAGGTTTTTGCCATGTGTTTGATAGTGTGCATAATTTCCATATTATTTGTATTTTTCTTTTTTAATTATTAAATTAATTAATGGATTTTATTCTGTTTTATTTAGAAAATCACAATTTGGGAAAGAAAGCTGAAAGGAGCTTGCAGCATAGCCCCAGCACGTTGGGAGAAGACCAGCATGCTTTCAGCATGCAAGAAGTGGGCCCCATCAATCCTAGTAGGATTTGGCCGAGTTGGAGGCGTGAATCACCAAGAGTTTCTAGAGTCCATTTCTTGTTGTACTTGTAAAAAAAAGTCAAAGTCCATCTTAGCTAGAATTCCAATTTAGAGATAAGAATATATTAGATCTGAAATAAGCATTATCCCATTAGGAAATTGGACTTCTATTTGAGAAAGAACTCCTAAGAGGTGCTGGAAACAACCCCTCCCCCTAAGGCTTTATAAAGGGGGGCAGACTAGCAACCGAAATCACTCAGTCAAGGAATCAAGGAGTGAAGGAAGGAAGCAGAATACGTCCTCTTCATCTGGAAGCTGCGATCTCTCCATGAAGTGTGATTACCTTTTATTTTCTAGTTGAATGTTAAGGAAGCTTTGGTTCTACAAAATTGTGAGATTTAATTGATTTTATTTCAATACATTGTTTATGAGTAATTATATATTTTCTGTGATTTTTTGTGTAAGATTATTTTATTGATTGAGCAACAGGATCCATTGTTCAATCAATAAAATAACCTATTGCCGATTACATCATCAAACTCATATATGTTTTTTAGATTTAATCTTTGTGGCAAATAACATAAACCGATCATGGACAAGTTTTCGGTTCATGTTATGAAAATATATGATCTGGTTTAAATGAATCGAACTTGTGTGTTCGTTGAATAGAATTGGGTCTCTCTAATTCTTAACGCTATTAATAGATTAAATCCTAAGAGCTTGTTTAGGCTGTCTATTAATAAGAGAAGCAATCAAAGAGCTTATTTTGATTGCCGAAAATACAAGTAGAGATTGGCTATTAGAGCTTGTTAGTAGCTATAACCAATTTACTCATAAGCATCTGAATTCATCCTTGCATCGATGATCAATTGTAAGAATCAAGGCTGAACTTATCCCTTCAACCGGGTGCTGCCTTCTATCGAATAAACCTTTATTTTATTTTATGTTATTTTCCTTATCTTTATAACAACCCTCTACTTCGTTTTCTTGGAAATAAATCAACCCAATCTCTATGGAAACAACCTTGCTCATCACTATATACAAAAGTATTTAATTCTAGATGCGGATTAATGGGTAGTTTGACAAGGTAGCTGATGAATGAAATTACATTTACTCCTTTGGATGCTATTCATTGCAACTGTAATGGAACTCACCTTATTTAATTCTGAGACATGAATTATGGTCAATTAAATTAAAATGTGTCTACTCCAATGTTTTTGGTTGCTTAGTAACCGGAAATCTTCATCACAAATGTCAATTTTCGCATAAAACGGCGACTTAGAATAAGAGTATGCAAAGCATTCTAAGTTTATTATATGTTGAGTAACCAGGTGCATTCGTCACCCACGTTTGTATTTGTGTCAAAAGACATATTAATAACTTAGGAAAGAATAAAATGCCCCACAAGTGGTGTATTGAAAAGCTTAAGTGTGGGGGTTCTTGCGATAAAAAAGAAGAAGAGAAAAATGTTGACCTTCAAGATCTCATGTGCTGGTTGGTGACTCTATGCTATTTAGTTGGTTAAATCTATGGCATTTGAATTTGCATTTGTAATTTCTTTTGTTGACAATCTAGTTGAGTTGCTTATTATGAAGCGTTTATAAAGTGTCATATACTCATATTGATGTCTCTTGAATTTTCTTGAATTTACATTGTGAGTCAGTGATTTATCTTGGATTTAGTTGACTTGTGTGATCTTAATTAAAACATGGGCAGTGCATTAGTGAGACTCCTGTGATTAACATAGTGAACCGAGCATAGTTGTGTTTAATTTGAATCTTTTGCAAAGATTTTGCTTTACTTGTGTCTTTGTTACTTGGGGACAAGTAACAGTTCAAGTGTGGGGGGATTTGATGACAATGAAAATCATCATATTTTCATCCCTTAATATGTAATCTTTTATACTTATTTAGTGCCTAAATGGACTCATTATTCTTATATTTCGATTTAGGACAGGAAAGGAGGCATTAAGTGGAAAACAAGGCTAATAAGGTAAGATAAGGAAAAGTTCGATTTGGCATAACTCTCCCATTCGGACTCCGATTGAGATGATTCAAGATGCGTTAGAAATATAAGGAAAAGTTTTACAACTTTCATTTTTTGAGTTTTGATAGATACAGATTGAATCAAGGACAAAATCAGGCCCGAATTATCTGCAACCGGACTGTTGACGTGCTGGAGCAATTCCTTAGCCTGCAAGTTTTCATCCGGTAATTCACCACTTTCCCACTTACACGAGAACAGAGTTTTATCTGAAGAGAAGGATATAAAAAGAGGAGATAGGGGTTCAAGCCCTGAAAGAAAATTAAAGAAGAAGGCTGCTAGGGAGAGGAGGAGGCTGCTGAGTGCGAACTGAAGGAGAATCACAACAAGGAGATCGAAGACTGACGCAAAGATCTTAAGTGTCTTCCTCTTTGGTTCTGCAGTTTGGTAACCTAGTTTCAATTAGGGTTCTTGAGGTTTCTCTATTGAATCTTTCTTCTTTCTTCCTTTTTATGCGAACCATGATGAGCTTTAATCCTGTTTTGTAATTAAACTTAGGCAGATCCGACTGAGTATGATTTGTTCTTGGGATTCTTGATTAGGGTTTTAATTTTTAGAACAATCTTGGCCTAATTGTTCTTGCATCTGTGATTACTTTAATTGCTTGAGAAAGTGTTAGGTAATTAGATCATCTAATCAAGAAATGGACTGAATGCATTTTAGAGATAAATTGCATGATTCGGTTGGCAATCATTCATACCTGAATTGATGACCTACGAATTCTTGTTCTTAATGCATCTTTGGTGAATAAAATTCTGATAGAGATATAGGATTTGTCATTCAGAGATAGGGTGGGCTGCGCTCAAGAGAGGTTGCTCATAAATTAGGGTTTCACCAACCCAAGACTGACTTCAGCTCAGTCGGAGAGCTTAAAGATTTGATTGCTGAATCGGTTCTGTCAATTCTTGTATGCAGTGACTTCTCTTATCATTAAGAGTGGTTTGATCCAAAATTAATTAGGGTAGTTTGCTTGTTTTTAATTACATCATGAGTGGGTAGGTTTCTATTGTTAGGGATTAATACTTGATCATGCATTGATTTTCAGTCATTAGTAAAATCGATGAGGTTCTTGCTATATTGTGTTATTTGTGTTGATTACTTATCATTGATTGATCACCAATGATTTGTTCTTTAATCAAGATTATGCATCAAGAGATGATAATCGAGGTGGAACTAATAACACTTGTTCGGCCAATAATTAGGTAGAGATATCATTTGTTGGTAGGATTTCCTTATAGGTGTATTAACAGCTTGTGTTTATGCAAAGAGAATTTCAATTGAGAGAATGGGAATTCCTTGATTATAATTCCATTTAATTAAACATAGGTTTAGCTAATCGACTCTTGAGAAAGATCGACTAATGCTTTTAGCAAACACCTTGGAATATAACAGCCCTCATGAGATTTTATTAGTATTGAATCTTGATGATCGTGATAGGATTAAACCCTAGCAACTTTGTTATTGATTTCATTCAAGTTCTTGTTTTTGTCATTTAATTTCCTTAATCAGTAGCGCTAGTGTAAATTCCTTAATTTGCAACCCAATTGATTATTGCTTTAAACAAGTTGAGAAGAAATTAATAGGTGGCTAAATAATTCATTCCTCGTGAAAACGATTCTGTACTCCTTACTATATTACTTGCACGAGGAATGAGATCTTGAAGGTCAGCCTTTTTCTCTTCTTTTTTTTTTTTGCAAGAACCCCCACACTTAAGCTTTTCAATACACCACTTGTGGGGCATTTTATTCTTTCCTATTATTAATATGTCTTTTGACGCAAATACAAATGTGAGTGATGAATGCAACTGGTTACTCAACATATAATAAACTTAGAATGCTTTGCATACTCTTATTCTCAGTCATCGTTTTACACAAAAATCGACATTTGTGATGAAGATTCCCGGTTACTAAGCAACCAAAAACATTGGAGTAGACACATTTTAATTTAATTGACCTTAAATCATGTCTCAGAATTAAATAAGGTGACTTCCATTACAGTTGCAATGAGTAGCATCCAAAGGAGTAAATGTAATTTCATTCATCAGCTACCTTGCCGAACTACCCATTAATCTGCATCTCAAAAGTATCATACACATCAAATTGACTTCCTAAATTTATGCACTTTAAATTACAACTTAGTAAATTCACCCTAAATTCCTTTAACTTGATACATCCTAAAAATAGCAAGAGTAGCATTCTTTCATTGACTCTCAAAAAGATTAACACTATTAGTACCGAGCATAGTTCACACAATTTCTGCAAAAATTCTACTTTGCCTAGAACAGAGAAATTCAAAAGAAAAGACTACTGCAATTAATAAAGAAAAACTGCTGCTATTAATAAAACATCACACCTAATCCCCCCATCCAAAACCTAGAGAATCAAGTGAGCCAATTGGCAACTGCTGTGAGTTGATTGGAATCTCAAGGATCAGGAAAACTACCCTCATAGACCATAATTAACCCTAAGCAAAATGCTAGTGCAATTACTCTAAGAAGCAGAAAGGAGCTGAAAAAGCCTAGAAATGAAGTACCCAAGAGTGCGATTGAAGGAGAAATTGAAAAGGAAGCATTACCACCCCAAACTCAAGACACACAACTGAAAGATCCAAGTAGTAAACAACCCCAAGCCATAGTGACAACTCCACCTTTTCCTAGCCGATTTGCAAAATCCAAGAAAGAAGAGCAAGAGAAGGATATTCTTAAGACATTTCACAAAGTTGAGGTAAATATTCCCCCCCTTGATGCAACTAAGCAAGTACCTCGCTATGCTAAATTTCTCAAGGAGTTATGTACTACTAAGAAAAAGCTGAAGGGTGATGAGAAGTCCAAATAGGGGAGAATGTTTCAGCAATCCTCTAAAAGAAATTACCTCCTAAATGCAAGGACCAAGGTATGTTTACTATCCCTTGTAAGATAGGAAACGTTAAGATTGAAAGAGAAATGTTAGATTTAGGAGCTTCAATAAATGTCATGCCCCGTTTTATCTACACAACTTTGAACCATGGACCATTGAAAGAAATGGGTGTGATTCTACAACTTGCTGATCGATCCACTACATATCCGAAGGGGGTTTTGGAGGACGTGTTGGTTCAAGTCAATGATTTGGTCTTTCCTGCTGATTTTTATGTGATTGATATGGAAGAAGAAAATTCTTCCAATTCAACTCCAATTTTGTTGGGAAGACCATTTCTTAAGACATGTAAGACTAAAATCGATGTGCATAAGGGGACACTTACCATGGAATTTGATGGTGAGATTATCAACTTTAATATTTATGATGCCATGAAATATCCTAGTGATGATAATCATGTTTATTCTATTGATGTGATTGATTCTTTAGCATAGGAAGTTTTTGAACATGGTGGGAAGGAGGGATTCGGAATTTCCATTACTAATCATCCTGAGAAAGAGGAGTTAACCTTGATTTCTAAATTGCAGGAAATTGTTGCAGCTGTTGGACAGTTTTTGTATGCCCTTAGCTTCAATCAGAATGATGTACATTATGAGTTTATTGTAAATGAATAAAAGTACATATTTGATTCATGTTCGCTTGGTATGTTTTTGTGTAATACCCTTAAACTGGATGCTTAATGAGACTCGTGTTAGTTTAGAATGTTTACAGCCAATGGGTCGGTCTGGGAGACCTATCTTGACAAGGCTGACACTGTGGTGCCACCAAGTCGGTTGGGGTGGCCTGTCTCAGCTACCAGGGTGAGACCCTAGGCACATGCAGTGTAGGATCAATTGAACCTTTGAACCGGACTAGATTTCCAGTGTTGCCCTGGACCTTGGAGATTAATGGGCAAAACTGGAAAGTTACACCCGACCCCTAGACTCGATTATGATACTGCACTAGGTGTCAAATTGGGCTGTCTTTGATGTACCAATCAGTGAGATCCATAGCGGGGGTCAAAACCTAGGTATGTTGGGACAGTCTGAGAATTCATTTGAGTGGGTGATCATAGTGACAGGATCAGCCCCTTTGTCGGACAAAGGTAATGAATGGGGGTGCACTCTCTCTGATGGAAACCAAGACTGTCGGTAGCTGATTTCAATCGTTGAGATTTGTTTGCAAAATATATTTTATATGAGATATAAAAGTATATATATTATGGTTTCTAAAATGTTTGCAAAAGGTTTTAATTCCCAGGATCCATATAAGTAGAGAGTGCAACACTGTTCCTTGCAGCCGAGGGAGAGGTCCTCTCTTGTCGGGCAGTGTATGATCATTATGGGCTGAGAAGTTGAGTGTAAGACCATTGAGGATAATACCTGATGGGCTAATCTTGCATCTGGCCACAGTCCCTGGGTGTTACAAGGTGGCTTGGCCCAGGGACCACTTAGGGTAATTGTTGGGCCCATAGAGCCCATTTGATGGGTTTCAGGGGGTGCACTGTCCATAATAGTGTATTCGGCCAGGCCTTGTAACAAAGGCTGGGCTGAACCCATGTGGTTGATGTGTAGATCAATGCTTGGGTCCCACGGCATACAAGGAAGCCCAACTGGGCAGCAGTTAGGAAGTATAAGTAAGCATTGGACCTTAATGGGCCTAAAGCCCATTTCGAACTAGGCTATTTAATTAGTTAAATATGGGGTGAATTTTGAGATGGATTAGCAGATAGGATAGGGTCTTAACCCTATCCACTCAGAGAGTCCAGATCTGAATGTGAATCAGATCTAGAAACCTCCTAATGAGATTAGGAGAAGGCTGATCTAATCTATAGATAAGATAAGGGTTTATCCTTATCACCTAATGGGATGTCTGATCCAAATATGATGTGGATCAGCAACTCCTAATTGTATTAGGAGCTGATCCTTTAGGGTTACAAAAGAAGGAAGGGGCGGCAGCCTTTAGAAGACACATATTCACATCCTCTTGAGTGCTGAAATCACAGAAGAAAGAACCAAGCAACCCTGTAGAATTCTTTCTTGCCGCCTCCTTCATGTTGCCGCCTACCTTGCCAATTCGATCTCCAGTTTAGTGGGAGAAGTCAAGATTTGATCTTGATATTAGTTCTTTGTGAAAGGACTGATAGGAAGCTGTGCTCACGTGCCATCCTGCTATTTCTTGCGAAGGACTAGGTTCTTGGAGAAGAACTCTACTGATTCTGCTCCATCCTGCACTGCGCCATCTTCAGTGGGAGGAGTTTTTGGATCCTTCCTTGGGCATGAACACCTCCATTGGGAGATATTACTTCTTTGTATCAGGTATAATTCTCTCCTTCTGCTTTTGTTCAGATCTGGTTCAGTTTATGGTTCAAGATTGATCCTTGGAAATATGATTTTCTAAATAGGGAATTCGATTCCCAGTTGAAAGGGAGAGAAAAATTTTTGAAATTCGCCCACCTTATTCCGCAAGATTTGAGCATCCATACGATGGATCTCTCATCCCTTCAGTGGTATCAGTGCCATGGTTCAAATCTTGAACCAATTTGTTTCAGATCTGAACCTGCGCTAATGGGCAGAAGGCGTTCTACCCGATTTGCGCAGATAAAGTTTTTTGGGAAATTGTCCCAAAATTTATGGGCGAATAATCTGAAATTAATTTTACATAAATCTGATTATTGTTTAGAATTGTTATTTATAATTTTCTTGATTTATGGGCTATTCGTAGAAGAGGAGATCGAATTCTTGATTTGCATAGGGAACCTGCGATTTTGCAGTTTATGGACTATCTTATTATATTTGGTCTGTAAAATTATTTTTTTTTTATTTTTTAGACTGAATGTATAGGTATTCGGTCTGATGTAATTATTAATAGTAATTAGGATTTCTATTTATTTTACTTTGGATCAAAGATGGCGGCGCAGAGAAGGAGATTTCGTAGATGGGAGAATCGCAATCTGCGATTTGCAGTTTGTGAAACTGCAAACTGTGATCTAACCTCTGTTTTGCAGGAAGGATTGTGTGAACAGCCCTGTTTGACTGATTCTTGTTTTTCTTTTATCAGTATTTAATTTCAGATTATTTTCTTGAATTAAAGATTTAACTAAAGATCAAACCCTAGACCCATTCGAACCAAGATGGGTTCAAATTGTTTGGACCGAATCTAGGGTTCGATCAAGGCTGAATGTCAGCCCTAATTTTCCCAAAATGGGCTTGAGGATTGATAATTAATTAAATGCTTAATTAGGCCCAACCTGTAAAGGCCCAAATTTAAGTTGTTAAAACTGCTAAAAGCCCACTTTGCGGATAAAGCTATATGGGCCGAACCCATCAACCCTAATTCGACCCATATACCTGGATAATATTAATGGTTAATATTATGGATTAAATATGGGTTTCAAATGGGCTTTGCAGATAATTAATTGATTGGATTAATTATTACTTGCATGTGATGTATGGATGCGTGATGTGCTTCGTACATTGGCCATAAGTATTTGGCCCATGCTGAATCGACAGTGGCTCTTGCGCACACCATGGCTAAATGCACATCATTGCCATGGTGTTCCCTTTGGTCATTGGATGACCTTCCTCAATGGTGGGCCCCACACCTCATGGAGAGGTTACGTGCGGGACCCTAAGTATTTGGCCCATGCTGAATCGACAGTGGCTCTTGCGCACACCATGGCTAAATGCACATCATTGCCATGGTGTCCCCTTTGGTCATTGGATGACCTTCCTCAGTGGTGGGCCCCACACCTCATGGAGAGGTTACGTGCGGGACCCTAGCCGATTTGGGCCCACCAAAATCTGGCTTTATGAAAGTCAGTGGGAGCCACTTTGGTTTGACCTAGATCAAACTAGGGCGTAACTTACTGTTCCCTCCAGCTAATATGAGTGCATGTGATAGGGAGATTCATATGATGAACTCTCTAAAGGCCTTCCATCATTAGCATGAGGATGGGTCCTTCAGTAATGAGGAAACACACCAGAAAATGGGCTATCCATTTGATGTTGGGCTTGTCTGAGTGTTTCATAAGATGATAGGGGCGTCATAGACTGATGTGGGAGGGGCTTCACCAGAAAATGGGAACTCTCTCACGGTACCTTGGCGTTCACGAATATGATGGGTAAGCACTCACTGTATAGAGAGGTTTACCTAAAAACAGATCTGAACCTTGTCTGACAGAGGCCAAAGGGAAAACCCATATGATGAGTGGATATGATCCTTCACAGAAAGGTGGTGGGGTTATGCAGCTGAAACAGTTGGCTCCATGCACCCTATGTGATTTCCCACATTTCCAGAGACAACCGTAGTCTCCGTCACAAAGAAAGGAGGGAAATCTCAGAGATGAATAAATGGAAATGGAACGTAGATTAAAACCCATATCTATGTAATGAACATGAATCAAATTAGGTTGTGGACTGATGTTTGCTCTTTTATCAGAAAATGGCAAACGGACAATTTTCAAAGCTTCTTGATGACAACAAGCTGAAGGGCCCAAACTATGCCGACTGGTACAGGAACCTTATGTTGATCTTAACCTCTGAAAAGTTGGACAAGGTAGCCAAGAATCCTGCTCCGTATCGTCCAGGAGATAGGGCTTCTGAGGCCCAGAGAAGAGAATACCAAGAATGGGAGGAGAAAAACTCCCTTGCCCGCTGCTATATCATTGCCTCCTTGGACAACCCAATACAGAGGCAGTTCGATCAGATTGAACTTGCCAAGGACGTATTGGACAGTCTCAAGACAATGTACGAAGAGCAGAATCGTTCTACTCGGCAGAAGGTCTTGAAACAGTTCATGACCACGTAGATGTCCAAGGGTCAACAAGTTCATGACCATTGTCTTCGGATGATGGGTTATATCAATGAACTGGAGGCTCTTGGATCTGGGCTAGATCTGGTAACACAGATCGATGCTATTCTTAACTCATTGCCTCCATCCTTTAATCCATTCATCATGAATTGATGAGCCCATTGCCATGCTTGTTGAAGCAGGGAAACCGGGCAAGAAAAGGAAGGCAAAGAGAAAGCCCCAGAAGAAGGCTGCCAAACCCAAGAAGCAAAAGAAAGACAAAGCATCGGATGCCTGTCACTTCTGTAAGAAGACCGACCACTGAAAAAGGAACTGTCCTACCTACATAGAATCCAAGAAAGGTAATTTCGAAACTTGTGTTATAGAAACCAATTTATTGGTAGCTTCTGCATCCTGGTGTATTGACTCCGGGGCTTCAACTCATGCATGTAACTCATTGCAGTGGTTCAAGGTAAGCAGAAGGCTGAGTGAAGGAGAAGTTACGCTCCACTTGGGGACTACTGCAACTGTTGCAGCCGTGGCCATAGGAACCGTGGAGTTAATTTTTAGAGAATGAACTATTGTACTGAAAGATTGTCTCTATGTACAAAATTTAAGGAGAAATTTGATTTCTATCTCAAAACTGTGTGCGGATGGTTATTCTGTCTTCTTTAGTAATACGATTACTATTAAAAGAAACAACAGATTCATCACATACGGGGAACTGAAGAATGGTCTCTATGTTCTACATCCTTCTCTAGAAACTAACATAACCGAAACTACGTCAGCTGAAATCCCCAAGAAAAGAGTACGTGATGCAGTTAATCCCATGTGCCAGTGGCATTACCGACTTGGCCACATCGGTGTTGACCGAATCACAAGGTTGGTAAAGGATGGTCCTTTGGATTTTCTAACAGTAGAAGATCTTCCCATCTGTGAGCCTTTCCTACAAGGTAAGATGACCAAACGACCATTTAACGGTAAGCCTGAAAGATGTACAGGCACACTTGACCTTATACATACTGATGTATGTGGTCCCCTGAGTGTTAGAACACGGAATCAACACGTGTATTTCATCACCTTTACAGATGATTTTTCACGATATGGTTCCGTGTACCTAATGAGACACAAGTCTGAATCCTTTGAAAAGTTCAAAGAGTTTAAACAAGAGGTCGAGAAACGGTTAGGGAGAGAAATTAAAGCCCTTTGATCAGATCGAGGTGGCGAGTATCTCTCTAACGAATTCAGGGACTACTTAAAGGACAATGGGATAGTGTCACAATTGGCTCCTCCTACTACACCACAACTTAACGGTGTTTCAGAGATGAGGAATAGGACCTTATTAGATATGGTCCGGTCGCTTCTCATACACTCAGAGTTACCCACATCCTTTTGGGGCTACGCATTAGAGACTGCGATTTACATGCTGAATCGGGTTCCAACCAAATCGGTTCCAAACACTCCATATGAACTTTGGACTGGAAAGAAACCAAGTGTCAGACACTTTAAGATTTGGGGTTGTCCAGTCCAGCACACGTTAAAAGAACGAGTGCAGACAAGTTGGAATCCAAGACCAATCGTTGCCTATTTGTAGGCTACCCAAAAGGCTCTGTGGGTTACCTATTCTACGACCCAAGTGAGCAGAAAGTGTTCTGCAATCGAAATGCACAATTCTTCGAAACATATTACATCCTGGACACCCATCGTCAGGAAGTAGTTCTTGATGAGGAGAGCCCAGGAGCAGTGGGAGATGTCCCACAAGTTCCAGGTAGTGACCAACCTAGAAGATCCACTCGGGTATCTAGGCCACCAGTCCGTTATGGTTTTGACCAGGATAGTTACCTGGTGGAAACCTTGACTTGTGAGGAGGATCTCGTGACTTACGCGGAATCTATGTTGGACATAGATTCCCAGCAGTGGGTGGAGGCCATGAGAGTTGAGATGGACTCTATGGAGACCAATGAAGTCTAGACTCTAGTAGATCCGCCCTCCGGGGTAAAAGCAATCGGTTGCAAATGGATTTACAAGAGGAAGAAGGGCCCCGATGGTAAAGTTGAGACCTTCAAAGCTCGTCTAGTAGCGAAAGGGTACACTCAGAAAGACGGCATCGATTATGAGGAAACTTTTTCGCCTGTGGCCATGCTTAAATCCATTAGGATCCTGCTAGTTGTAGCAGCATACCATGATTATGAGATTTGGCAAATGGATGTCAAAACTGCATTCCTGAATGGAGATCTTACTGAAGATATCTACATGCAATAGTCACAAGTCTTCATTGCTGCAGATTAGGAACACATGGTATGTAAACTTAATAGATCCATTTATGGACTTAAGCAAACTTCTAGATGTTGGAACATCCATTTTGACTATGCTGTCAAATCGTTTGACTTCAAGCAGAATCCGGATGAACCCTGTGTCTACAGGAAGTATAGTGGGGATAAGGTTACCTTCTTGGTTCTATATGTAGATGACATTCTACTCATTGGGAATGATGTAGAAATGTTAACTACGGTGAAAGTATGGCTTTCACAGCAATTCTCCATGAAATATCTTGGAGAAGCCTCCTATATATTGGGTCTTTGACTCTATAGAGATAGATCGAAGCGGATAATAGGATTATCCCAATCTGCTTACATTGAAAAAATAGTCAAAAGATACAGCATGGAGAACTCCAAGAAAGGAAATGTTCCTTTCAAGCACAGAGTCACTCTCTCTAAGAAGATGTCTCCCAAGACCTCTGAGGAGATTGAGGGCATGAAGAACGTTCCCTATGCCTCTGCCGTAGGGAGCATCATGTATGCCATGTTGTGCACTCGTCCAGACATTGCTCAGGCAGTGAGTGTGGTAAGCAGATTCCTGGCCAACCCAGGGCAAGAGCACTGAACTGCTGTGAAAAAATATACTTAAGTACCTTCAAAGGACAAAAGAGTGTGGTAAGCAGATTCCTGGCCAACCTAGGGCAAGAGCACTGGACTGCTGAAAAAGTAGCAAACAGGGGTCCATTGCAGACTCCACGACCGAGGCCAAGTACATTGCCGCAAGCGAGGTTGCAAAAGAAGCCGTGTGGATGAAGAAGTTTGTTCACGAGTTTGGAGTAGTTCCATCCAGCACATCACCCATCCCGTTGTTGTGTGACAACAATGGAGTCATTGCTCAGGTTAAGGAGCCACGAGCCCACTCGAAGTCAAAGCACATCGAGAGGAGTACCACGTACTGTGAATGATTGTTGGTAGAGGGGACGTCCTGATTCAGAAGGTAGCGTCAGTGGAAAATGTAGCAGACCCATGGATGAAGCCACTATCACAGAAAGTGTTTGAGAAACACGTGGAAAGCATGGGACTCTGGCTTGTACTTGATTGGACCTAAGTGCAAGTGGGAGTTGTTGGACAGTTTTTGTATGCCCTTAGCTTCAATCAGAATGATGTACATTATGAGTTTATTGTAAATGAATAAAAGTACATATTTGATTCATGTTCGCTTGGTATGTTTTTGTGTAATACCCTTAAACTGGATGCTTAATGAGACTCGTGTTAGTTTAGAATGTTTACAGCCAATGGGTCGGTCTGGGAGACCTATCTTGACAAGGCTGACACTGTGGTGCCACCAAGTCGGTTGGGGTGGCCTGTCTCAGCTACCAGGGTGAGACCCTAGGCACATGCAGTGTAGGATCAATTGAACCTTTGAACCGGACCAGATTTCCAGTGTTGCCCTGGACCTTGGAGATTAATGGGCAAAACTGGAAAGTTACACCCGACCCTTAGACTCGATTATGATACTGCACTAGGTGTCAAATTGGGCTGTCTTTGATGTACCAATCAGTGAGATCCATAATGGGGGTTAAAACCTTGGTATGTTGGGATAGTCTGAGAATTCATCTGAGTGGGTGATCATAGTGATAGGATCAGCCCCTTTGTCGGACAAAGGTAATGATTGGGGATGCACTCTCTCTGATGGAAACCAAGACTGCCGGCAGCCGATTTCAATCGTTGAGATTTGTTTGCAAAATATATTTTATATGAGATATAAAAGTATATATATTGTGGTTTCTAAAATGTTTGCAAAAGGTTTTAATTCCTGGGATCCATATAAGTAGAGAGTGCAACACTGTTCCTTGCAGCCGAGGGAGAGGTCCTCTCTTGTCGGGTAGTGTATGATCATTATGGGCTGAGAGGTTGAGTGTACCATTGAGGATAATACTTGATGGGCTAATTTTGCATCTACCCGCAGTCCCTGGGTGTTACAAGGTGGCTGGGCCCAGGGACCATTAGGGTATGTGTTGGGGCCATAGAGCCCATTTGATGGGTTTCAGGGGGTGCACTGTTCATAGCAGTGTATTCGGCCAGGCCTTGTAACAAAGGCTGGGTTGAACCCATGTGGCTGATGTGTAGATCAATGCTTGGGTCCCACACCTTACAAGGAAGCCCAACTGGGTAGCAGTTAGGAAGGCTAAGTGAGCACTAGACCTTAATGGGCCTAAAGCCCATTTTGAACTGGGCTATTTAATTAGTTAAATATGGGGCGAATTCTGAGATGGATTAACAGAAAGGATAGAGTCTTAACCCTATCCACTCAGAGAGTCTAGATCTGAATGTGATTCAGATCTGGAAACCTCCTAATGAGAGTAGGAGAAGGCTGATCTAATCTGTAAATAAGATAAGGGTTTATCCTTATCACCTAATGGGATGTCTGATCCAAATATGATTTGGATCAACAACTCCTAATTGGATTAGGAGCTGATCCTTTAGGGTTACAAAAGAAGGAAGGGGTGGCAGCCTTTAGAAGACACATATTCACATCCTCTTGAGTGCTAAAATCATAGAAGAAAGAATCAAGCAACCCTACAGAGTTCTTTCTTGCCGCCTCCTTCTTCTTGCTGCCTACCTTGCCAGTTCGATCACCAGTTCAGTGGGAGAAGTCAAGATTTGATCTTGATATCTGTTCTTTGTGAAAGGACTGATAGGAAGCTATGCTCACGTGCCATCCTTCTATTTCTTGCGAAGGACTAGTTCTTGGAGAAAAACTCTACTGATTCTGCTCCATCCTGCACTGCGCCATCTTCAGTGGGAGCAGTCTTTGGATCCTTCCTTGGGCGTGAACACCTCCATTGGGAGATATTACTTCTCCGTATCAGGTATAATTATCTCCTACTGCTTTTGTTCAGATCTGGTTCAATTTATGGTTCAAGATTGATCTTTGAAAATATGATTTTCTAAATAGGGAATTCAATTCCCAGTTGAAAGGGAGAGAAAAATTTTTGAAATTCGCCCACCTTATTCCGCAAGATTTGGGCGTCCATACGATGGATCTCTCATTCCTTCAGCAGCATTGAATGATTCTCTAGAGTTACAACAGTCAAGTAACGTTCCTTATATTATGTTACCAATTTCTAATGAGAGACCTTTACCCTCTGTTTTGAAGGCCCCTATTCCAGATTTGAACCCACCCATGATGGATGAAAGGGGAGAACACCAGAAGTTGCAACTACAAAAGTTAGAGGATCCGGTTTATGATGATTAAAAACATGCAAGTTTGTTTTTCTTTTTTTCTTCTTGTTTTTGCATTTATATTTTAGTTTTTTCAACATTTTCTTTGCATTTCACCTTACATTGGGAACAATGTAAGTTTTAAGTGTGAGGGGGGGGGGGGGGGAAGTATAGGATTTGATTCAGGATTTTAGATAAGTAGTATTTATTTCTGTTCAAAAAAAAAAACTCAACTCTCTTGAAGTAAATTGAAACAATATTCTGAGAAAATTCTTGTGAACCTAGTAATGAGGTGCGATTAGGGAATACACGACTTATCTGAAGCCATTTCCCTTTAAGCTAGTCCTAAATTCAAGTTTAAGTAAACAGGGTAAATATTTTTACTATACAATTGAGGCAACCTAGTAGGATGGAGCATAAAATGCACCTACTAGCCAGCAATTCAATTAGTAAATTAATTATTTCTATTTTTTCTTATTTAATTAGTAAATTAATTAATGGATTTTATTGTATTTTATTTAGAAAATCACAATTTAGGAAAGAAAGCTGAAAGGAGCTTGCACATAGCCCCAACACGTTGGGAGAAGACCAGCATGATTTCAGCATGCAAGAAGTGGGCCCCATCAATCCTAGTAGGATTCATCTGAGTTGGAGGCGTGAATCACCAAGAGTTTTTAGAGTCTATTTATTGTTGTGCTTGTAAAAAGAAAGTCAAAGTCCATCTTAGCTAGAATTCCTATTTAGAGAAGAATAGATTAGATCTGAAATAAGCATTATCCCATTAGGAAATTGGACTTCTATTTGAGAAAGAACTCCTAAGAGGTGCTGGAAACAGCCCCTCCCCCTAAGGCTATATAAAGGGGGGCAGACTAGCAATCAAAATCACTCAGTCAAGGAATCAAGGAGTAAAGGAAGGAAGCAGAATACGTCCTCTTCATCTAGAAGCTGCGATCTCTCCATGAAGTGCGATTAGCTTTTATTTTCTGGTTGAAGGTTAAGGAAGCTTTGGTTCTACAAAATTGTGAGATCTAATTGATTTTATTTCAATTCAATGTTTATGAGTATTTATATATTTTCTGCGATTTCTTGTATAAGATTATTTTATTGATTGAGCAACAGGATCCATAGTTCAATTGATAAAATAACCTATTGCCAATTAGATCATCAAACTCGTATATGTTTCTTAGATTTAATCTTTGTGGCAAATAACATAAACAGATTATGGAAAAGTTTTTGGTTCATGCTATTAAAATATATAATCTAGTTTAAACGAACCGAACTTGTGTGTTTGTTGACCAGAATTGGGTCTCTCTTATTCTTAATGCTGTTAATAGATTAAATCCTAAGAGCTTGTTTAGGGCTGTCTATTAATAAGAGAAGCAATCAAAGAGCTTGTTTTGATTGCCGAAAATACAAGTAGAGATTGGCTATTAAAGCTCGTTAGTAGCTATAAGCAATTTACTCATAAGCACCTGAATTCATCCTTGCATCGATGATCAATTGTAAGAATCAAGGCTGAACTTATCCCTTCAACCAGATGCTACCTTCTATCGAATAAACCTTTATTTCATTTTATCTTATTTTCCTTATCTTTATAACAACCCTCTACTTCATTTTTTTGGAAATAAATGAACCCAATCTCTATGGAGACAACCTTGCTCATCACTATATACAAAAGTATTTGATTCGAGCAGGACTTTTATTTTTGGTTGGATTCAACACCCACCAGTGTCTTATGGGATCTCTCGAGGATTGACTTTCCTTTCACCCAATGATCCTCATAACACATGTGTATTACTGCCTTCTACACCTTACATAACCAATGTGGCGCCAATGGTGTCACTGCTTGGTGGGCAACTACGTGGCTCCTTGTCACACTCGTCGCTTGAAATTACACATGCAGTCAATATTGAAGCCAGGTTCTTAACGAACCAAGGTTCCATAGCGGTCCAGGGTTCATCGCAAGGCCGCGCTCATCTGAAATTCATTGCTCATTTGGATGTGTATGAGATTCATCGCAAGGTCGCATGTTCAACTCGAGTTTGTTTTGGGCTTGCGTTAAACATAGGTGTATCGCAATCATTGTGATGAGCCGTGGGTTTATCACAAGCCTGCGATGTACTATAAGTTCATCGCAGAGGGAAGATGAGCTACAGGATCACCATGCAAGCCTGGAGTGTGGAATTAAGCGAGTTCGACATCGACTACGGACCTCGGCTCACCATTAAAGCCTAGGCCCTAGCTGACTTCCTAGCCGAATGCACTTTCTCAGTGCAAAACTCAATCGACGCCCCACTAGCCCGGACTCTCCATGGGGATGGTTCATCCAATTGGCAAGTTAACAACACTGGGTTCATCTTCCTCGGCCGAAATGACACCACCCCGGAGTACACCCTAAGGTTCGAGTTCAAGGCATCTAACAATGAGGCAGAGTATGAAGACTTGATAGCTAGACTTCGGCTCGCCCTGGACATCAGAGTGAGGCATGTAGAAGCCTTTATCGACTCTCAATTGGTGGTCAATCAGGTCACTGGCTAGTCCGAAGCAAGAGAGCCCACCATGGCAAGTTACCTGTAGAAAGTGTAGGGTTTCATAAGAAAGATCCCTAGAGTTGAGAACATCCAGGGCAATGCACTATCAAATCTTTCCAGCTCACTGTGTACCAACCTCAGCACCATAATTAGAATGGACACTTTAGCGTAGCCCAACATTTCAAAAGTAGCACTGATAGTCCTCCCAGTCCAACAAGAGCCATCATGGATGGATTGTATCATATAGTACCTCCAAGTAGACCGAACTGAAGCAAGAATGCTCACCCACAAGTCGGCCCAATATTGCCTCATCTAAGGCTAGCTCTACTGCCATTCGCACACGAGGGTATCTATAGAGACCACCCCAATGCACGGACTCTGGCATACAAGGCACTCCGGTAGGGCTACTTAGTTTAGGCCATCATGAAGAAAGATGCAATCCAACTCGTCCAGAGGTGTAACCATTGTCAGAGGCACTCAAATCTCCAGCACCAACCAACGGCTCCCAACACGCCCATTCCTAGTCTGTAGCCTTTTGCCCAATGGGGGATGAGCATCCTCGGAGCATTCCCCACTATGGCCAGACAGAAGAAGTATCTCCTTGTCGCGGTGGACTATTTCATAAAGTGGGTAAAGGTTGAGTCGCTAGCACGCATCACTATGTAGAGCGCCCAAGGCTTCCTATGGAGAAACATCATCCATCGTTTCGACATTCCTCGAGTCCTCATCATTGACAATGGCTCCCAGTTCATCGACTATAAATTCGAAGCCTTCTATGTGGAACTCAAGATAAATCATCGAACCATGACCATTCATTGACCATAAAACAATGGACAAACCGAGGTGACCAACCGAGCCCTGCTCTGTGGTCTGAAGACTAGACTCGACAAGGCCAAGGGCATGTGGGTCGAGGAACTACCGAGCATCCTCTGAGCCTATAGAACCACACTGTGCATGGCTACTAGAGAGACCACATTCAACCTAGCAATCAGAGCCAAGGCGATGATCCCCATGGAGATCGACTCCCCTACTCTCCAGACCAAGCTTTACAATGACGAAATGAACAATGAGGATCTCCATGCAGAGCTTGACCTTGTAGAAGAAACCTGCAATCGAGCACACATCAGGATGGTAGCACACTAGTAGAGGGTAGTGTAAAGTGGGCCATGCTAGGCTGGCACGACATGGCCTGCGGGTGACCTGCACAAAGTGTTGGCCATGCCGTACTAGCTTGCGGGCCATGCCGCCCTCCCCGGTGAAAATTTTGGGGGTTGGTCGTGCACGGCCCATGGTCCAGGCCTGTGCGGGCCTATGCCGTGCCATGGGCTGTAGGGCAGGCCATGCCAAGCTGGGCCACAAGGCAGGCCTTGGGCTAAAACTGGATAATTTTTTGAATGTTCACTCCACCAGGCTAAAATATCAAAATTATTTGTTCCCTCACCTAAACTAGAAAAATTTTCTTGTAAATAAAAATTAAGTTCAGTAAATGAACTTGTTGTAGAAGTAATAGATTTCTCCCTTCTACTTATTAAATAAAAAGATTTTTCTCTTCTACTATTGGGCTTCAGATCAGAAGTAGAAGATGCTATACAAGTTGTAGGAATATTTCCTAATGTTTCAAATTCATATAAATTGTACATTTCAAATAACAAATTATTAATTTCTTCTTTTTTATTTTCAATTTCAACATTCATATTTTCATAATATGTTTCTAGTAAAATATTTAAACCATCTTTCCTAATCCTAGGGCCTAATGTTGTAGCTAATCAATAAAGGGAGAAATGTTCTTCCAATATTTTTTAAATTTATTTTCCATTATTTCAACAATACATTGAAATTGTGGATTATTTCTATATTTTGCAAAACAATCACTAATTACCATTAATTGATAAGTTAAATTACAACTAGTTGGATAATAAATACCTGATAATTCATTAGTTGCATCATAAAAATGTTTTAAAAAATCTCTCATATAAACTGCCATTTCCCAGTCTTCCTCAAATATAATATCATTAGGCATTTTTGCATTATAAAAATCAGTAAGAATTTGTTTATGAGAAATACAACTTTCAAACATAGCATAGGTAGAATTCCACCTGTACGTATGTACACCTCACTCGGACCCTCAAAGAGCACTCATATACCAAGAGTAACTCCGAAGCAATCACAAACAGCTTATGACCAACCCCCGTGTTGCGATGAACCTATGGCTCACGCCATCTTCGCGATAAACCCACAACATGCTAAGCAAATCTACGACAAACCCACATCCTACGAACCCACAACTTGCTATGTAAATCTACGGTAAACCCCAGACACACGTGAACCAAAGCACTTTGCGAATTGCCATGAGGCATCGACAAAACATCAGTTTCCGAAAGGTGATGTCACCATCGACCGCGTAGGATTGGTCATGATGCGCAAAAAGGTAGTAGCACACGTGAGTAATGAAGAATCTTGAGGATAAGGAAAGTCGATCCTCAAGAAGATCTTCATGAGAAACGTGGCGATGTCCAATAACGCATCCAATGATTTCCAGCAAAGAGAGAAGATCCTTGTTTCCTACCCTTTAGGATCCCGGGATCTTCTTGATATATAGAGGACCTCCCTCACGTTAGAGGTCGTCGAATCCCAAGCATTTCACTACCAACACCCTTGGGCCCCTACAACTCTCTTATTCCTCTTTTAACCCCATACCAAAAGGCTTTTGTTCCCCTTAGAGGCTCTCCTTCATCTTTCAAAGAGAGACCACTCCCAATCCAGTCCAATACCTCCTCCCAACAACACCTATGTTTTACATCTAATATAAAATGTTTATATTTTAAACCATAATTTTGACATAAATATTTAAATCCTTGTTTTCTTGCCCCTGAACTTTTAATATATATAATACAATTTCTACTTTTAGAAATATGAGTAGAAATAATATTCAAGGCATCTTGAATACATAAATTTAAGATGTGACATGCACATCTTTTATAAAATTGATGTGTGCGCATGCTACACATTATTTTTATTGTCTTATACACGGTTTTGATGATGATTTTCAATGATTTTCACCCTAATTGAGAAAGATTTCAGGAAACCAAGAGCATGGGACAGTTTAGGGTGAAGAGAGCGTGAAGACATGCTGATAGGACAAATAGGGGAAGCACTTTGGCACATCTAAAAGAAAGACCCAGCTGAAAATCAAGAGGAGAGCACTTCGGCCCACCAAGGAGAGAGGCCCAACTGCAGCCCAACCGAAACCCTATGGGGGAAGCATTTCGGCCCATCAAGGAGGGAGGCCCTGAAGGGATGAGATATCCATCATATGGATGCCCGAATCTTGCGGAATAGAGTGGGTGAATTTCAAAAATTTCTCTCCATCCTTCTAAGAATAGTATTCCCTATTTTAGAAAAATCATATTTTTCAAGGATCAATCTTGAACCAAGAACCAAACCAGATCTGAACAAAAGTAGTAAGAGAGGGATATACTTGATACAGAGAAATAGTATCTCCCAATGGAGGTGTTCACGCCCAAGGAAGGAACCAAAAACTGCTCCCACTGAAGATGGCGCAGTGCAGGATGGAGCAGAATCAACAGCGTTCTACAAAAGAATCAGATCCTTCACAATAATCAGCTGGACGGCACGTGATCCATACTTCCAATCAGCCCTTTCACAATGGACTGATATCAAGATCTAATCTTGATCACTCCTACTGAAAAGAGGAGATCGAACTGGCAGATATGGCGGCGGTAGGAAGGAGCCGACAAGAGAGATTTAGCGCAGTAATGCTGAATTCTCTCTTCTGTGATTTCAGCTCTAAAGAGGATGTGAATATATTGTCTTCTAAAGGCTGCCGCCCCTTCCTCCTTTTATAAGCTTAAAGGGATCAGTTCCTAATCCCATTAGGAGTTGCTGATCCAAATCATATTTGGATCAGAATTCCCATTAAGTGATAAGGGTAAATCCTTATCTTATCTGCAGATTAGATCAGCCTTCTCCTAATCCTATTAGGAGGTTTCCAGAAACAAAGAATTCACCCCTTATCTGAATGTGATTCAGATCTTAGACTCTCTAAGTGGATAGGGTTGAGACCCAATCCTATCTGCTAATCTAATCTCAGAATTCGCCCCTTATTTAACTGATCAAATCAGCCCAACTCGAAATCGGCTTTAGGCCCAATAAGGTTATGTGCTCACTTAGCCTTCCAAACTGCTGCCCAATTGGGCTTCCTTGTATGGCGTGGGACCCAA
The DNA here is from genome assembly GCF_055504915.1 of Nelumbo nucifera. Lineage (NCBI taxonomy): Eukaryota > Viridiplantae > Streptophyta > Magnoliopsida > Proteales > Nelumbonaceae > Nelumbo > Nelumbo nucifera. The sequence goes on from NC_142652.1 coordinate 69,211,273, forward strand.
ACATTGATCTACACATCAGCCAGATGGGTTCAACCCAGACTTTGTTACAAGGCCTGGCCGAATACACTGTTATGGACAGTGCACCCCTGAAATCCATCACATGGGCTTTGTGGGCCCAACACTTACCCTAAGTGGGCCCTGGGCCAAGCCACCTTGTAACACCCAGGGACTGTGGGCAGATGCAAGATTAGCGCATTAGGTATTACCTTCAATGGCCTTACACTTAACCTCTCAGCCCATAATGATCAAACACTGCCCGACAAGAGAGAACCTCTCCCTTGGCTGAAAAGAACAGTGCTGCACTCTCTACTCACATGGATCCCAGGAATTAAAACCTTTTGCAAATGTTTAGAAACCATAATATATATACTTTTTATATCTCATAAAATATATTTTGCAAAACAAATCTCAACGATTGAAATCGGCTGCCGGCAGTTGACGAGACTAAAAAGTACCCTATTTTTATCCCCTAATATTCACTCTTTACATTTATTTAGCACATAAATGGACTCAATACTCTTGTATTTCGATTCAGGGCAAGAAAGAAGGCAATTGGAAGAAAACAGGGCAATTCGGATGATTTTGCATAGTTTCGGCAATAGTCAGTAATCTGGGCATAACTCTCAATTCCGGACACTGAATTGGAAAATTCAAGAGGCATCAGAAAGACGAAAGAAAGGCCCACAACTTTTATGTTTTGGGTTTTGAAAGATTGTGTCCACATCGAATACATAACCGGGACCGAATTCGGAGCAAGTTCACAGCCAGGCCCATTTCATAGCTGAAGCCCAACTCGTAGAAGAACCTTGAAGCAGCCCAAGTTATCAAGCAGCCCAACTCGAATTCAAGAACCAAGAGTCCCAATTTCGAATGTAATCTCCAGAGAGAGAGTCTTGTCAGATCTAAAGTCTTGAATGTAATCCTAGAGAGATAAGAAGATTGAGATCAAATCATTAGATAAGAGATAGGATAGGATTAGTTCAAAGTAGATCAGGACTCCCTGAATTTAGGACGATTACCTAGAAGGAGTTGGAAAACAACCCTCTCCTTCTGCTATATAAAGAGGGGGGTGGACCAGCTCTAGAATCACTCAATCCAAAGGATCCAAGAGATCATCAAGCAACTCAAGCTACCAAGAGAGCAGTTCGGCCACTGAGAAGCAGAGCATGGAGAGTTCGAAGATCATGAGCAGCTAAGCTTATCTTTTCTGGTTCAAGGGGGGAGGTTCGATTGTGCCATTATGAGGTTCTATATTTAATTTAAGATCTTGCTTTTTATTTCAAGTATTCATTGGTTCTTGTGCATATTTTCATTGGATGTTAATGTTAGTTAGTCTGACAAATTAATTAATGATGATTTTCCTACTACTATCCATGGTTCGGTGATCCATAATTGTTACGAATAGTGGTGCAAGTAGTAGTTAGGTTAATATCTTTCAGGGTCAATTGTTCGTGACAGCCTTTGACCAATGTATTGACATGTTTTAACCTAAAGGGATATGATGGAACATGATTTGATAATTGCAGCTATCTCAATTGTTGTTATCTTGGTTTATCTATTTTCACAAAGCTTAATGCTATCACTGGTTAATATGGAACGCTATCGTACCCAGTTAAGTAGTGATAAGTGTTGATCGAATGCTTGAATTGCAAGACTACCAGAGTCTACCAATGATCGATGGCCAATTGACTAACCCAAACCCTTGAACCAGAATTCGGTAAGACTGATTTCTCTTGTTTGTTTAGTTTGCTATTACTCTCTTTTAATTTCAGTTATTTAATTTTCCCACTCAGTGATAATATTCATTCGGCCGAGTGATTACTGTTTGCTACTTGTGGATTCGACCTAGTACCACTTTTACTACAAATATTTTATTGTGGGACTAGTACTAATTTTGAGGGCTTCGACAACCCGTCATAATTTTGGCGCTGCTGCCAGGGAGCAACTTTAATTTCTTAGCTATTTCCTTCTATTTGTGTTAACCTTCTTGTTTTATGACTCGTGCTTCTCAACGAGGTGAACTCGAGTACAACCCCAAAATTGAGAAGACTACCCGTCATTTTAGGAAGGAGGCGAAACAAAGGAAGGATCGTTCACCTAAAAGGGTGAATTCAAATTTTGATCTACCAACTTGTGATCAACCCATCTTCAAAGAGGAAGAAAGGATGGCTGATAGAGAGAGAACACCAAGGGAGTTGGCTGCACCGATTATGAACCAACAGCCCTTGTGCATAACATATCCCACTCTTGAGGTAGCCTTTGAACTAAAATCTGGTTTAATACAATTACTGCCTATTTTTCATGGCTTTCCAGGTGAGGACCCTCATAAACATCTAAAGGAATTCCATGTCGTCTATTCTAGCATGAAGCCACAGGGTATGACCAAGGACCAGGTAAAACTTATAGCTTTTCCATTTACTTTACGAGATAAAGCAAAGGATTGGTGATATATTCTTCCTCCCGGTTCAATACATACATGGGATGAGATGAACAGGATATTTTTAGATAAATATCTTCCTGCATCCCGGGCTGCAAACATTAGGAAAGAATTATGTGGAGTTCGGCAGTTTGGTGGTGAGACACTATACAAATATTGGGAAAGGATTAAACAACTTGTTGCTAGCTATCCACACCACCAAATACCCGAACAACTTTAAATCCAATACTTCTATGAAGAGCTCCAGCCCATGGATAGAAGTATGGTAGATGCAGCCAGTGGAGGAGCCTTGATGAACAAAACACCCGAAGCGGCCAAGGAATTAATTTCCATCATGGTCGAAAATTCACAATAGTTCGGCGCAAGGACAGATGGCACCATTAGATGTGTTAATGAGTTAAGTCATGCTAATTTAGAAAATCAGATTTCAGATCTAACTGCTTTGGTTAGGCAACTGGCTATAGGACAATTGCAAATAGCCAGGGTGTGTGGTATCTGTTCAATCCCTAGTCATCCTACGGACATGTGTGTTAGACAGTTTTGTATGCCCTTAGCTTCAATCTGATTTGATGTACTTTTGATATGAAGGGATGAGAGATCCATCCTATGGACACCCAAAAGATTGCGGAATAAGGGGCAAATTTCAAAAATTTTTCTCTCCCTTCAACTAGGAATCGTATTCCCCATTTAGAAAATCATATTTTCAAGGATCAATTCTGAACCATAAACTGAGCCAGATCTGAACGAAAAAGAAGTGGGAAGGATTATACCTGATACGGAGAAGTAATATCTCCCAACGAAGGTGTTCACGCCCAAGGAAGGATCCAAAGACTGCTCCTACTGAAGATGGCGCAGTGCAGGTGGAGCAGAATCAGCAGTGTTCTTCTCCAAGAACTCTGTCCTTCACAAGAATCAGCAAGATGGCACGTGAGCACAGCTTCCTTTCAATCCTTTCTCAAAGGACTGATGTCAAGATCCAATCTTGACTTCTCCCACCAGTGGAGATCGAACTGGAAAGCAGGGCGGCAAGAACAGGGAGGCGGCAAGAGAGTATTTGCAGGGAGCAGAATTCTCTCTTCTAGATTTCAGCACCAAAGAAACCTGATGATCTGTGTGTATTTGTTTTAGGCTGCCGCCCCCTTCTTCTTTTATAATCTTAAAGGGATCAGCTCCTAATCAGATTAGGAGTTGCTAATCCAAATCATATTTGGGTTAGAAGTCCCTTTAAGTGATAAGGGATAATCCTTATCTTATCTGGAGATCAGATCAGCCATCTCCTAATCTGATTAGGAGGTTTCCAGATCTAAATCTTATTTAGATCTTGGACTCTCTAAGTGGATAGGGTCTAAGCCCAATCCTATTAGCTGATCCACTTCAGAATTCGCCCCTTTATTAATTAAATAAACAGCCCAGTTCGAATTGGGCTTTACGCCCATTAAGCTTATGTGCTCACTTAACCCTCTTAACTGCTGCCCAGTTGGGCTTCCTTGTATGGCGTGGGACCCAAGCATTGATCTACACATCAGCTACATGGGTTCGGCCCAGCCTTTGTTACAAGGCCTGGCCGAATACACTGTTAAAGACGGTGCACCCCCTGAAACCCATCAAATGGGCTCTACGGGCCCAACACTTACCCTAAGAGGTCCCTGGGCCAAGCCACCTTGTAACACCCAGGGACTGTGGGCAGATGCAAGATTAGCCCATCAGGTATTACCCTCAATGGTCTTACACTTAACCTCTTAGCCCATAATGATCATACACTGCCCGACAAGAGAGGACCTCTCACTCGGCTGCAAGGAACAGTGTTGCACTCTCCACTCATATGGATCTCGGGAATTAAAACCTTCTTGCAAACATTTTAGAAACCATATATATACTTTTATATCTTATATAAGATATATTTTGCAAAACAAATCCCAACGGTTGAAATCGGCTGCCGGCAGTCTTGGTTTCCATCAGTGAGAGTGCATCTCCGATCATTACCTTTGTCCGACAAAGGGGCTGATCCTGTCACTATGATCACCCACTCAGATGAATTCTCGGACTATCCCAACATACCCAGGTTTTGACCCCCGCTAAGGATCTCACTGATTGGTACATCAAAGATAGCCCAATCCGACACCTAGTGCAGTATCATAATCGAGTCTAGGGGTCGGGTGCAACTTTCCAGTTTTGCCCATCAATCTCCAAGGTCCAGGGCAATACTGGAAATCTGGTCCAGTTCAAAGATTCAATTAATCCTGGTGTGTAACTCACTGCAGGGGTTCAAAGTTAGCAGAAGGCTGAGTGAAGGTGAAGTGACACTGTTCTTGGGAACAACTGCAAGTGTTGCAGCTGCGGCAATAGGAACCGTAGAATTAGTTTTTAAAGAAGGAGTCCTTGTACTTAAAGATTGTCTTTATGTACAGAACTTGAGAAGGAATTTAATTTCTGTTTCAAAATTGTGTGCTGATGGATATACTGTTTACTTTAGTAATATGATTACTGTTAAACGGAATAATAAATTCATCGCATGCGGGGAGCTAGAGAACGGTCTCTATGTTCTGCATCCTTCTTTGGAAACTAACTTAACCGAAACTACGTCGGTCGAAAATCCCAAGAAAAGGACTCGTGATACAGTAAATCTCACGTGCCTCTGGCATTACCGACTTGGCCACATCGGTGTCGACCGAATCACAAGACTGGTAAAGGATGGTCCTTTGGATTTTCTAACCGTAGAAAATCTTCCCACTTGTGAACCTTGCCTCCAAGGTAAGATGACTAAGCGGCCATTTGACGGTAAGCCTGAAAGATGTGCAGGCACACTTGACCTAATACATACTGATGTATGTGGTCCCCTGAGTGTTAGGACACGGAATCAACACGTGTACTTCATCACCTTTACAGATGCTTTTTCACGATATGGTTATGTGTACCTAATGAGACATAAGTCTGAATCATTTGAAAAGTTCAAAGAGTTCAGACAGGAAGTCGAGAAACAGTTAGGGAGAGAAATTAAGGCCCTTCGATCAGATCGAGGTGGCGAGTATCTCTCTGACGAATTCAGGGACTACTTAAAGGCCAATGGGATAGTGTCACTACTAGCTCCTCCTGCTACACCTCAACTCAACGGTGTTTCAGAGAGGAGAAATAGGACCTTATTAGACATGGTCCGGTCACTTCTCGTACGCTCAGAATTACCCACATCCTTTTGGGGATACGCATTAGAGACTGCTATCTACGTGCTGAATAGGGTTCCAACCAAATCAGTTCCGAAAACTCCATATGAGCTTTGGACCAGAAGGAAGCCAAGTGTGAGACACTTGAAGATTTGGGGTTGTCCTGCACACGTTAAAAGAACAAGTGCGGACAAGTTGGAATCTAAAACCAGCCGTTGCCTGTTTATAGGCTACCCTAAGGATTCGGTGGGTTATCTATTCTATGACCCAAGTGAGCAGAAAGTGTTCTGCAGTCGAAACGCCCGATTCTTAGAATCCGATTACATCCTGGACACCCATCGTCAGGAAATAGTTCTTGATGAGGAGAGCTCAGGAGCAGTGGGAGATGACCCACAAGTTCCAGGTAATGACCAACCTAGAAGGTCCACCCGGGTATCCAGACCACCAGTCCGATATGGTTATGACCAGGATAGTTACCTGGTGGAAGCCTTGACTAGTGAAGAGGATCCCGTGTCTTACGCGGAAGCTATGTTAGACATAGACTCCCAGAAGTGGGTGGAGGCCATGGGAGCCGAGATGGACTCAATGGAGACCAATGGAGTCTGGACTCTAGTGGATCCGCCCTCCGGGGTAAAAGCAATTGGTTGCAAATGGATCTACAAGAGGAAGAAGGGCCCCGATGGCAGGATTGAGACCTTTAAAGCTCGTTTGGTGGCGAAAGGGTATACTCAGAAAGAAGGCATCGACTATGAGGAAACCTTTTCACCGGTGGCCATGCTTAAATCCATTAGGATCCTGCTAGCTGTAGCAGCGTACCATGATTACGAGATTTGGCAAATGGATGTCAAAACAGCGCTCCTGAATGGAGATCTTAGTGAAGATATCAACATGCAGCAGCCGCAAGGCTTCATTGCTGCTGGTCAGGAACACATGGTATGTAAACTTAATAGATCCATATATGGACTTAAGCAGGCTTCTAGGAGTTGGAACATCCGTTTTGATTCTGCAGTCAAAACGTTTGACTTTGAGCAGAATCCGGATGAGCCCTGTGTTTACAGGAAATCCAGTGGGGATAAGATCACCATTTTAGTCTTGTATGTGGACGATATCCTACTCATTGGGAATGATGTAGGAATGTTGACTTCGGTCAAGGTATGGCTATCACAGCAGTTCTCCATGAAAGATCTTGGAGAAGCTTCATACATACTGGGTCTTTGACTCTATAGAGATAGATCGAAGCGGATAATTGGATTATCCCAGGCTGCTTACATTGACAAAATTGTCAAAAGATACAGCATGGAAAACTCCAAGAAAGGAAACGTTCCTTTCAGGCACGGAGTCACTCTCTCCAAGAAGATGTCTCCCAAGACTTCTGAGGAGATTGAGAGCATGAGAGACGTTCCCTATGCCTCAGCTGTGGGGAGCATCATGTATGCCATGTTGTGCACTCGCCCGGACATAGCTCAGGCGGTGAGTGTGGTAAGCAGATTCCAGGCAAACCCAGGACAGGAGCATTGGACTGCTGTGAAGAACATACTCAAATACCTTCGAAGGACGAAAGAGTTTTGTCTGGTATTCGATGGTAGTTCACTGCAAGTTCTAGGATATACCGATGCCGATTTCTAGTCGAATCCAGATGATAGAAAGTCTACATCTGGGTATGTTTTCACGATAGGATCGTGTGTTGTTTGCTGGAAAAGCAGCAAACAGGGGTCCACTGCAGACTCCACAACCGAGGCCGAGTACATTGCCGCAAGTGAAGCTGCCAAGGAAGCCGTGTGGATGAAGAAATTCATACACGAATTGGGAGCGATTCCATCCAGCACATCACCCATCCCGTTGTTGTGTGACAACAATGGAGTGATCGCCCAGGCTAAAGAGCCTCGGGCCCACTCGAAGTCAAAGCACATCGAGAGGAAGTACCATGTACTGCGGGAGATCGTTGGTAGAGGGGACGTCCTAATTCAAAAGGTAGCATCAGCGGATAATGTGGCAGACCCATTGACTAAGCCACTGACACAGAAGGTGTTTGAGAAACACGTGGAAAGTATGGGACTCCGGCTTGTACCAGATTGGACCTAAGTGCAAGTGGGAGCTGTTAGACAGTTTTGTATGCCCTTAGCTTCAATCATTTTGATGTACTTTTGTTATTTAGTGGAAATAAATAAAGTGCATGTTTGATTCATGTTGTTTGGTTTAATTCTGTGTAAAACCCTAAAACTGGACATTTGTAGAGACTCATGTTAGTTTTAAATGTTCACAGCCGTTGGATAAGTCTGGGGAGATTTATCCTGTCAAGGCTGATACTGGTGTGCCACCAAGTGTTGGGATGGCCTGTCTCAGCCATCAGGGTAAGACCCGAGGCACATACAGCATGGGATTACTTGAATCCTTGAACCGGACCAGATTTCCAGTCTTGCCCTAGACCTTGGAGATAGATGGGCAAAACTGGAAAGTTACACCTGACCCCTAGACTCGATTATGACACTTCACTAGGTGCTGGATCAGGCTGCCTTTGATATGCCAATCAGTGATATCCTTAGTGGGGATCAAAACCTGGGTATGTTGGGGCAGTTTGAGAATTCATCTGAGTGGGTGGTCATAGTGACAGAATCGGCCACTTTGTCGGACAAAGGGTAATGATCGGGAATGCACTCTCTCTGATGGAAACCAAACTGCCGGCAGTTGATTTCAATCGTTGGAATTTTGTTTTTGCAAAATTAATATATTTACATATATATGTACGGTTTCAAAATGTTTGCAAATGGTTTTAATTCCCGGGATCCATGTGAGAGGAGAGTGCGGCACTGTTCCTTGCAGCCGAGGGAGAGGTCCTCTCTTGTCGGGCAGTGCTTGATCATTAAGGACTGAGAGGTTAAGTGTAAGACCATTTAGGATAATACCTGATGGGCTAATCTTGCACCTGCCCACAGTCCCTGGGTTTTTATAAGATGGCTTGGCCCAGGGACCACTTAATGTAAGTGTTGGGCCCATAGGGTTCATACGATGGACTCAAGGGGTTCATTGAGATTTTCAGTGAATTTGGCTGGGCCTTGTATTAAAGGCTGGGCCGAACCCATGTGGCTGGTGTGTAGATCAATGCTTGGATCCCACGCCATACAAAGAAGCCCAACTGGGCAGCAGATTGGAAACTAATTAAACACTGAATACTTAATGGGCCAAAAGCCCATTTCGAAGTGGGCTGATATGATCACCCATCAATGGGGCGAATTTGAGATTGAAGTTAGCAAAAAGGATTGGGCTCTTAGCCTTATCCACTCTTAGAGACCAAATTCAAATCAGATTTGAATCTGGTAACCTCCTGATAAGATCAGGAGTAAGCTAACTCTATCTGGGAAAGGGATTAAGATTATCCCCTATCCAAATACTGATTTGGATTGGGATAACTCCTAATTAGGAGATTTCTTAATCAAGAAGAAAAGAGAGGAGATTTTCGAATGAACCAAGTGAGGGAAATCAGATTTCGATCCAAGAGGTTCTGGTAAGCAAGAAAGGTTCCTACGAATTGAGATTAGATCTCATTCTCTCCAGAAAAGAAAATAGTTCAGCCTTTTCGTTTCTGGAAATCTCCTCCTGCCGCCGCCATCTGCATTGTTGCAAGATTTGATCTTTGCAGAAAAGAAAGTCAAGAAACCAGTTCTTGACATCAGTCTTGCAAGAAAGACTGAAAGAATTCAGTGTTTAGTACATCCAGGGGATTCTTGTGAAGGATCCAGTGTGTAGGACGCACCCTGCTGGTTCTGTTCCATCCACAGCTGTGTCATCTTCAGCAGGGACAGATCTTGGAGCATTCTTTGGGCGTGAACACCAACATTGGGAGATACTGCTTCTCCGGATCAGGTATAATCCTCCCATTTTCTTTTGGTACAGATCTGGTTTGATTAGGGTTCAAGTAGATCCTTGAATATTGTATTCTAAATTCAGGGAATATGATTCCCAGTTGGGAGAAGGTAGGAAATTTTTGAAATTCACCCCACCCATTCCGCAACCTTTATGGCGTCCATTAGATGGATCCTACCATTCTTTCAGTGGTATCAGAGCCACAGGTTCGAATCTTGAACCAAAAGAAAATCAGATCTGACCCTGCGCAGATGGATAGAAGGTGTTCTTTCAAGATTGCGCAGATTGTCTTCTTTTTTTTTTCAAGAAACTGTTTCTTGTTAAGGGCGATTGATCTGAAATTAATTTCTATTAAATCCAAAATTTATTTGGAATTGTTCTTTATTTATTTTGATTTAATGGACTGTTCAAACCTGGAGATCGCAGTGCAGTTTTAGCGCAGATGGTCTGCGCACCCTTTTTCTTTTCTATTTATTTATTTCATTCAATTCGGTCTGTAAATAATTTTTTTTATTTTTTAGACTGAATGTATAGGATTTGATCAAGAATGTAATTAATAGAAATAGGATTTCTGTTATTTTTCTTGATTAAAGAAGATGGAAGAAGATGGCGGCGCAGGAGATTTGCAGATGGAGAAATCGTTTTCTGCGATTTGCAGTTTATGAAACTGCAACCCTTGTGATTAACCTCTGTTTTGCAGGTGGTGCGAACAGTCCATAATTGTTTTGTGTTTGCTAGAAATCAAAACTATTAATTTCAGATCATTCAATAATTAATTCTTGAATTGAAAATCAGTTTTGGACCATTTCGTACTAGATTGGACCAAAACTGTTTGGACCAAATCTGGGTTTCGAAAGGGGCTGTTCTCAGTCCAATTGTCTCACACTTTTGTTCCAAATCTGATGTTCAATTACAGGGATTAATTCGGCCCACCTGTAAAGCCCAGTTTTAAAGGGTTAAATCTGCAAAAGCCCATTATTGTGAGATAAGCTGTATGGGCCGAACTGCTATCTGCGATTCAGCCCATACACCTAGTGGACATTAATCGTTAATGACTTGGTTTTTGAATGGGCCGTTGAATGGGCTTTACAGCAATTAATTGATTGGATCAATTCCTCCTTTACATGTGATGTTTGGATGTTTGATGTGCTGCGACCATGGGCCATAAGTACTTGGCCCGTGATGACTCGTTAGTGGCTCTTGCGCACACCATGGCTGAATGCACATCATTGCCATGGTGTCCCTGAAGGTCATTGGATGACCCCCTCTTTGCCTGGTGGGCCCCACAACCCTGAAAAGGGATGCGTACGGAACCCCTAGCCGATGAAGGCCCACCAGAAATCTGACTTTATGAAAGTCAGTGGGAGCCACTTTGGTTTGACCTAAATTAGAACTAGGCCGTAATTTTGTTCCCTCCAGCAAATATGAATGCAAGTGATAGGGAGATCCATATGATGGACTCTCTAAAGGCCTTCCATCATTAGCACAATGATGGGTCCATCAGTAATGAGGAAACGCACCATAAAATTGGGCTATCCATTTGCTGTTGGATCTGTTAGAGTGTTTCATAAGATGATAGGGGCGTCATAGACCGATGTGGGAGGGGCTTCACCAGAAAATGGGAACTCTCTCACGGTACCTTGGCGTAACCTGAATATGATGGGTGTGCACTCACTGACAGAAGGGTTTACCTGAAAACGGCTCTGAACCTTGTCTGACAGAGGCCAAAGGGAAACTCATTTGATGAGTGGATATGATCCGTCACAGAAAGGTGGTGGGGTTATGCAGCTGAAACAGTTGGCTTCACGCACCCCATGTGATTTCCCACATTTCCAGAGACATTTCGTCGTCTCCGTCACTGAGATAGGAGGGAAATCTCAGAGATGAACAAATGGGAATGGAACATAGATTAAAAGCCATATCTATGTAGGTAAACATGAATCAAACTAAGGTTGTGGACTAATGATTTTGCTATTTTATCAGAAAATGGCAAACGGTCAATTTGCAAAGCTTCTAGACGATAACAAGCTTAAGGGCCCAAACTATGCCGACTGGTACAGAAATCTTATGCTGGTCCTAACTTCTGAAAAGTTAGACAAGGTAGTGAAAAATCCTGCCCCGGAACGTCCGGGTGATAGGGCTTCTGAGGCCCGTAGGAGGGACTACCAAGATTGGGAGGATAAGAACTCCCTAGCCCGCTGCTTTGTCATTGCCTCATTAGACAACTCAATACAGAGGCAGTTCGATCAGATCGAACTTGCCAAGGACATATTGGACAGTCTAAGGACAATGTATGAGGAGCAGAACCGTTCTACTCGACAGAAGGTCCTGAAATTGTTCATGACCGCGCAGATGACCAAAGGGCAGAAAGTTCATGACCATTGTCTTCGGATGATGGGATACATCAACGAACTTGAAGCTCTTGGATCCGGGCTAGATCTTGGCACGCAAGTGGATGCCATCCTAAATTCTTTGCCCTCTTCCTTCAATGCGTTCACTATGAACTACAATATGAATAAACTGAATGTCAGCGTCCAGGAACTCAGCAATATGTTGCAGAGGGCCGAGGATTTACTCAAGAAGGATGAGCCTGTGGTTATGCTTGCTGAAGCTAACAAATCGGGCAAGAGAAAGAGAAAGGCAAAGAAGCCTCAGAAGAAGACTACCAAACCCAAGAAGCAGAAGAAGAACAAGGCATCTGATGTCTGTCACTTCTACAAGCAGACCGGCCACTGGAAGAGGAACTGTCCTACCTACCTGGAATCTAAGAAAGGTAATATCGAAACTTGTGTCATAGAAACTAATATGTTAGTTACTTCTGTGTCCTGGTGTGTTGACTCCGGGGCTTCAACTCATGCGTGTAACTCACTGCAGGGGTTCAAAGTTAGCAGAAGGCTGAGTGAAGGTGAAGTGACACTGTTCTTGGGAACAACTGCAAGTGTTGCAGCTGCGGCAATAGGAACCGTAGAATTAGTTTTTAAAGAAGGAGTCCTTGTACTTAAAGATTGTCTTTATGTACAGAACTTGAGAAGGAATTTAATTTCTGTTTCAAAATTGTGTGCTGATGGATATACTGTTTACTTTAGTAATATGATTACTGTTAAATGGAATAATAAATTCATCGCATGCGGGGAGCTAGAGAACGGTCTCTATGTTCTGCATCCTTCTTTGGAAACTAACTTAACCGAAACTACGTCGGTCGAAAATCCCAAGAAAAGGACTCGTGATACAGTAAATCTCACGTGCCTCTGGCATTACCGACTTGGCCACATCGGTGTCGACCGAATCACAAGACTGGTAAAGGATGGTCCTTTGGATTTTCTAACCGTAGAAAATCTTCCCACTTGTGAACCTTGCCTCCAAGGTAAGATGACTAAGCGGCCATTTGACGGTAAGCCTGAAAGATGTGCAGGCACACTTGACCTAATACATACTGATGTATGTGGTCCCCTAAGTGTTAGGACACGGAATCAACACGTGTACTTCATCACCTTTACAGATGATTTTTCACGATATGGTTACGTGTACCTAATGAGACATAAGTCTGAATCATTTGAAAAGTTCAAAGAGTTCAGACAGGAAGTCGAGAAACAGTTAGGGAGAGAAATTAAGGCCCTTCGATCAGATCGAGGTGGCGAGTATCTCTCTGACGAATTCAGGGACTACTTAAAGGCCAATGGGATAGTGTCACAACTAGCTCCTCCTGCTACACCTCAACTCAACGGTGTTTCAGAGAGGAGAAATAGGACCTTATTAGACATGGTCCGGTCACTTCTCGTACGCTCAGAATTACCCACATCCTTTTGGGGATACGCATTAGAGACTGCTATCTACGTGCTGAATAGGGTTCCAACCAAATCAGTTCCGAAAACTCCATATGAGCTTTGGACCAGAAGGAAGCCAAGTGTGAGACACTTGAAGATTTGGGGTTGTCCTGCACACGTTAAAAGAACAAGTGCGGACAAGTTGGAATCTAAAACCAGCCGTTGCCTGTTTATAGGCTACCCAAAGGATTCGGTGGGTTATCTATTCTATGACCCAAGTGAGCAGAAAGTGTTCTGCAGTCGAAACGCCCGATTCTTAGAATCCGATTACATCCTGGACACCCATCGTCAGGAAATAGTTCTTGATGAGGAGAGCTCAGGAGCAGTGGGAGATGACCCACAAGTTCCAGGTAATGACCAACCTAGAAGGTCCACCCGGGTATCCAGACCACCAGTCCGATATGGTTATGACCAGGACAATTACCTGGTGGAAGCCTTGACTAGTGAAGAGGATCCCGTGTCTTACGCGGAAGCTATGTTAGACATAGACTCCCAGAAGTGGGTGGAGGCCATGGGAGCCGAGATGGACTCAATGGAGACCAATGGAGTCTGGACTCTAGTGGATTCGCCCTCCGGGGTAAAAGCAATTGGTTGCAAATGGATCTACAAGAGGAAGAAGGGCCCCGATGGCAGGATTGAGACCTTTAAAGCTCGTTTGGTGGCGAAAGGGTATACTCAGAAAGAAGGCATCGACTATGAGGAAACCTTTTCACCGGTGGCCATGCTTAAATCCATTAGGATCCTGCTAGCTGTAGCAGCGTACCATGATTACGAGATTTGGCAAATGGATGTCAAAACAGCGTTCCTGAATGGAGATCTTAGTGAAGATATCTACATGCAGCAGCCGCAAGGCTTCATTGCTGCTGGTCAGGAACACATGGTATGTAAACTTAATAGATCCATATATGGACTTAAGCAGGCTTTTAGGAGTTGGAACATCCATTTTGATTCTGCAGTCAAAACGTTTGACTTTGAGCAGAATCCGGATGAGCCCTGTGTTTACAGGAAATCCAGTGGGGATAAGATCACCTTTTTAGTCTTGTATGTGGACGATATCCTACTCATTGGGAATGATGTAGGAATGTTGACTACGGTCAAGGTATGGCTATCACAGCAGTTCTCCATGAAAGATCTTGGAGAAGCTTCATACATACTGGGTCTTCGACTCTATAGAGATAGATCGAAGCGGATAATTGGATTATCCCAGGCTGCTTACATTGACAAAATTGTCAAAAGATACAGCATGGAAAACTCCAAGAAAGGAAACGTTCCTTTCAGGCACGGAGTCACTCTCTCCAAGAAGATGTCTCCCAAGACTTCTGAGGAGATTGAGAGCATGAGAGACGTTCCCAATGCCTCAGCTGTGGGGAGCATCATGTATGCCATGTTGTGCACTCGCCCGGACATAGCTCAGGTGGTGAGTGTGGTAAGCAGATTCCAGGCAAACCCAGGACAGGATCATTGGACTGCTGTGAAGAACATACTCAAATACCTTCGAAGGACGAAAGAGTTTTGTCTGGTATTCGATGGTAGTTCACTGCAAGTTCTAGGATATACCGATGCCGATTTTCAGTCGGATCCAGATGATAGAAAGTCTACATCTGGGTATGTTTTCACGATAGGATCGTGTGTTGTTTGCTGGAAAAGCAGCAAACAGGGGTCCACTGCAGACTCCACAACCGAGGCCGAGTACATTGCCGCAAGTGAAGCTGCCAAGGAAGCCGTGTGGATGAAGAAATTCATACACGAATTGGGAGCGATTCCATCCAGCACATCACCCATCCCGTTGTTGTGTGACAACAATGGAGCGATCGCCCAGGCTAAAGAGCCTCGGGCCCACTCGAAGTCAAAGCACATCGAGAGGAAGTACCATGTACTGCGGGAGATCGTTGGTAGAGGGGACGTCCTAATTCAAAAGGTAGCATCAGCGGATAATGTGGCAGACCCATTGACTAAGCCACTGACACAGAAGGTGTTTGAGAAACACGTGGAAAGTATGGGACTCCGGCTTGTACCAGATTGGACCTAAGTGCAAGTGGGAGCTGTTAGACAGTTTTGTATGCCCTTAGATTCAATCATTTTGATGTACTTTTGTTATTTAGTGGAAATAAATAAAGTGCATGTTTGATTCATGTTGTTTGGTTTAATTCTGTGTAAAACCCTAAAACTGGACATTTGTAGAGACTCATGTTAGTTTTAAATGTTCACAGCCGTTGGATAAGTCTGGGGAGATTTATCCTGTCAAGGCTGATACTGGTGTGCCACCAAGTGTTGGGATGGCCTGTCTCAGCCATCAGGGTAAGACCCGAGGCACATACAGCATGGGATTACTTGAATCCTTGAACCGGACCAGATTTCCAGTCTTGCCCTGGACCTTGGAGATAGATGGGCAAAACTGGAAAGTTACACCTGACCCCTAGACTCGATTATGACACTTCACTAGGTGCTGGATCAGGCTGCCTTTGATATGCCAATCAGTGAGATCCTTAGTGGGGATCAAAACCTGGGTATGTTGGGGCAGTTTGAGAATTCATCTGAGTGGGTGGTCATAGTGACAGAATCGGCCACTTTGTCGGACAAAGGGTAATGATCGGGAATGCACTCTCTCTGATGGAAACCAAACTGCCGACAGTTGATTTCAATCGTTGGAATTTTGTTTTTGCAAAATTAATATATTTACATATATATGTACGGTTTCAAAATGTTTGCAAATGGTTTTAATTCCTGGGATCCATGTGAGAGGAGAGTGCGGCACTGTTCCTTGCAGCCGAGGGAGAGGTCCTCTCTTGTCGGGCAGTGCTTGATCATTAAGGGCTGAGAGGTTAAGTGTAAGACCATTTAGGATAATACCTGATGGGCTAATCTTGCACCTGCCCACAGTCCCTGGGTTTTTATAAGATGGCTTGGCCCAGGGACCACTTAATGTAAGTGTTGGGCCCATAGGGTTCATACGATGGACTCAAGGGGTTCATTGAGATTTTCAGTGAATTTGGCTGGGCCTTGTATTAAAGGCTGGGCCGAACCCATGTGGCTGGTGTGTAGATCAATGCTTGGGTCCCACGCCATACAAAGAAGCCCAACTAGGCAGCAGATTGGAAACTAATTAAACACTGAATACTTAATGGGCCAAAAGCCCATTTCGAAGTGGGCTGATATGATCACCCATCAATGGAGCGAATTTGAGATTGAAGTTAGCAAAAAGGATTGGGCTCTTAGCCTTATCCACTCTTAGACACCAAATTCAAATCAGATTTGAATCTGGTAACCTCCTGATAAGATCAGGAGTAAGCTAACTCTATCTGGGAAAGGGATTAAGATTATCCCCTATCCAAATACTGATTTGGATTGGGATAACTCCTAATTAGGAGATTTCTTAATCAAGAAGAAAAGAGAGGAGATTTTCGAATGAACCAAGAGAGGGAAATCAGATTTTGATCCAAGAGGTTCTGGTAAGCAAGAAAGGTTCCTGCGAATTGAGATTAGATCTCATTCTCTCCAGAAAAGAAAACAGTTCAGCCTTTTCGTTTCTGGAAATCTCCTCCTGCCGCCGCCATCTGCATTGTTGCAAGATTTGATCTTTGCAGAAAAGAAAGTCAAGAAACCAGTTCTTGACATCAGTCTTGCAAGAAAGACTGAAAGAATTCAGTGTTTAGTACATCCAGGGGATTCTTGTGAAGGATCCAGTGTGTAGGACGCACCCTGCTGGTTCTGTTCCATCCACAGCTGTGTCATCTTCAGCAGGGACAGATCTTGGAGCATTCTTTGGGCGTGAACACCAACTTTGGGAGATACTGCTTCTCCGGATCAGGTATAATCCTCCCATTTATCTTTTGGTACAGATCTGGTTTGATTAGGGTTCAAGTAGATCCTTGAATATTGTATTCTAAATTCAGGGAATATGATTCCCAGTTGGGAGAAGGTAGGAAATTTTTGAAATTCGCCCCACCCATTCCGCAACCTTTATGGTGTCCATTAGATGGATCCTACCATTCTTTCAGACACAGTGTAACAACTGAATCCTTCAGCAAGAATTCGATGGAGGCTGTGAGCACGACTTCATCAAGAACCTTTCTTGACCGCTCCTACGGTGGATATCGAACTGGCAATGGCGGCAACAGGAGAAGGGTGCAAGAGCAGAAGATGGCACAGTCTTACTGTAGTTGTCTTCTCTCTTTTAGTCAGTGATCTAAGATCGAAAGAGATGTTATGTAGAATTTTCACCCCCTCCTCCTTTTATAGCCTTAAAGAGAGCTCCTAATCTCATTAAGAGTTTCCTAATCCAAATTTGTATTTGGATCAGGAGTCTCTTTAAGAGATAAGGATAAGTCCTTATCTTATCTGCAGGTTAGATCAATCGTACTAATGTTAAGGAGCTTTCCAGATCCAAATCTCTATTTGGATCTAGACTCTCTGAGTGGATAGGGATAATCCCTTATGCTATCTATTGATCCAAATCCCAGATCCGCCCCTCTTTAATTAATCTAATTAAACCAGTTCGAATTGGGCTTTAGGCCCATTAAGTCCATGTTCTCACTAACCTTCCAAATTGCTGCCCAGTTGGGTTTACTTGTATGGCGTGGGACCTAGACATTGATCTACACATCAACCACATGAGTTCAGCCTAGCCTCTGTTACAAGGCCTGGCCGAATTCACTGTTATGGGCAGTTGATGAGAGTAGAATTTATCATATTTTTATCCCCAATTATTCTGTCTTTTATACTGAATTAGCACCTAATTGGACTCATATTTCTGTTCAGGGCATGAAAAAAGGCATCAGCAAAAAAGAAAGACAAATCGGATTATTTTTCATAGTTTCGACATCGTTCAGTAATCTAAGCCTAACTCGTGTATCCGAACTCCGAATGGGAAGATTCAAGCTCCACTGGAAAGACAAGAGAAAAAGCCACAACTTTCATATTATGGGCTTTCACAGATTCGGAGTGCATCAAAGTCAAATCTGGGCCCGAAGTCGTGGCAATTTCATAGGAAGGCCCAATCCGTAGCTGAAGCCCAACTTGCAGAAAAGCCTGGCTGAAGTCCAATTCGTAGAGGAGGTCTAATACGAATCCAACAATAAGAAACTGAGAAGAGTCCTTCCAGACCTAAATTCTTGATGTAATCTTAGAGAGATAAAAGGATTGAGTTCATTAGATAAAAAGATAAGATTAGAATTAGGATAGGACTTTCTATTCTTGTAAAGATCAACTTCAAGAGGAAGTAGGAGACCACCCCCTCCCCTTTAAGCTATATAAAGGAGGGGGCGGACCAGCTTTAGGCATCACTCAATTACTCACTTCCTGATTTGAATCAAGAAGAAAAGAAACAATCAGCCAAGAATTTCCAAGAATTCAAGAAACGTTGAGGAGGAGATCAAGAATTCAAGAATCCCCAAGAACAAGGTGACGGCAAGAAGAGGAGATCTCAGCACCATGGGTGAATTCAAGAGTTCTTTCTTTCTCTTTGTTTACTTTAATTCTTCCATCATGAACTGATTTGTTTCTTGGTAGTACTGTGGAAAGCCTAACCATGATAATGAATATATTTTTATCTCTATGATTTTTCCAAGATTGTGATTTCCATAGAGTCTATGAATTATTTGCTTAATGCGATTAGGAGTGGCCATCTCTTAATTGATTCGGTGTATATGAATGAATCGGGAGAGGAATTTATATACTCGACCACATAATTCATGGTGTGAATTGAATGGTATATAGGGATATATACACATGATTCATCTGAATAATTGAGTTTTTCTTGCACTTAATGCATTTCTATTATTGAGAACTCTAGTCTAGGGATCGAGGGGTTACTTGATAGAAATAGGTTTAACATATCTTGGGAAAGAATATTAAATAAAATTGGGAAAAACTTCAGCTTATGGGAATAACAGTTAATCTTGGTTAATCGAACCCATCAATATTCATTACATTGGTTAGGTGGACCAAAGGTCCTAGCGATTTCATCATTTGCATATTCGATTAGTGATCACCCTTGCTTTTATTTTTGCTCCAGTTTTATTATCAGTAGTTCTTGCTCAATTTCAAATTTCGATTGTCCAAATAATTAGGGAAAACTATGATTCTAATACTTATTTTGTTAAATCCCCGTGGGAACGATATTATTATACTAGTTGATAACTAGTACACTTGCTAGGGTTATATATTTATAGCTATCAAGTTTTTGGCACCGTTGCCGGGGATTTAATCCTAAAATAATATTAGAATTTGTTAACCTTGATTAATTTGGACCTTTTATTTCTGTTTTTTTTTCTTTTTATTTCTGTTATTATTTTCATTTTTGTTTATTTGTTCGAACTCTTGCTCTGTTTAGATTTATTAGTGCATGACACACACTAGAAGAGAAGGACTAGCAAGATTCAATCCTGAAATAGAAAGAACCCTTCTTTATTTAAAGAGATGCTTAGGGAGTATCCTCACCATGGAATACCAGTTTGGTATCAAAGTCAGACCTTTTATAATGGCATTACCCTCCCTAATCGATCTATTATTGATGCAGCCGTAGGTGGCACTATCATGAGAAGAACACCAGAGGAAGCCTATGACCTAGTAGAAGAGATGGTGTCAAACAGCTACCAATGGAGTAATGATCGAACCAATCAAAGGGGAGTACACCATATTGATTCCTTTGCTGCTCTATTGGCTCAACTTGCTAGTCTGAAGAAGAAACTTGATACTCTTAATATTGCAGCAATAAATACATTATCTAGCATCCCATGTGATTTCCGTGGTCAAATAGGACATACTAATTCTGATTGTCCATTAGGTAGTCCTTTTACTTCATATGAGAATGCTATTTTTATCTCTCATGCTGGCAGGCCGAATTTCAACTCCTACTCAAACACGTACAACCCAGGGTGGAGGGATCATCCAAACTTTTCATGGAACAACAATCAACAAAAGGCACCCATGGGATTCCAACAACAGCCGCCCCCACAAGAATAAAAGAGTAATTTGGAGGAGATGATTTCTAAGTTCATCAATGCTACTGAAGCAAAATTCCAAAACCATGAAGCATCAATTAAGAACTTAGAAGTTCAAATGGGGCAGATTGTGCATATGTTGTCGGAAAGTAAAGAGGAATGGCTGCCCAGCAATACGGAGAAGAATCCAAGAGAGCAAGTAAATGCCATAACTTTAGGAAGTGGGAAGACAGTTGGCAAACCCCAGAAGGATGATAAGGAAGTTGATGTGGCCGATCTGCAAAAGGAGATCGAAGGGAGTATACCTCAGATGCTATTAAACTTCCTCTCCCCTACCCTGAAAGAGTGTTGAAAGCAAATTTGGATGAGGAAGTTAAGGAGGTTTTGAACAATTTGAAGGCTGGCCAGGAAGGGTGCAAGCCAAGACAAGGTAAGGTTCATTATAATATGTTGTTGATTTCTAATAAGAGACCGTTACCCTCTATTTTGCAGGCCCTTGTTCCATATTTAAACCCACCCATGATGGATGGAAGGGGAGCACACCAAAAGCTGAAACCACGAGAGTTAGAGGATCCGACTTATGATAGGGAAGTTTGCTTTTACTTTTTGTTCTTACATTTCTAGTTTAGTTATTTTTGCCCTTTCTTTGCATTTAACCTCACATCGGGGACAATGTAAGTTTTAAGTGTGGGGGAGGGGATTTAGGATTTAGGTTAGAATTTAGGTGGTGTTTTAAAATTTGATTTAGGTCATGTTTTCTACATTTAAAAAAAAATCAAAACCTCAACTCTTTCAAAATCAATTGAAACAATGTTCTAGGAAAATTTTTGTGAACCTTGTAATGAGGTATAATTAGGAAGTACACAACCTATCTGAAGCCATTTCCAGTTAATCTAGTCCTAAATTCAGGTTTAAGTAAATAGGGTGAATATTTTTGGTAGGATGGAGAATAAAATGCACCTACCAACCAAGTAATTCAATGGTAGGATGGAGCATAAAATGCACCTACCAACCAAGCAAATTCAACAGTAGGACGAAGCATAAAATGCACCTACTGGCTGAGTGATCCAAAAGTGAGACGGAGCATAAAATGCACTCACTCCCGAAAAAAAAAACAAAAAAAAAAACAAAAAAAAACAAAAAAAAAACAAAACAAAACAAAACAAAAACAAAAAAAGAGAGGTTTTCCCTGATTTACTACCTGGTTTGCAGTAGCAAAAATTGGATTGGCTAATAGATGAGTTGAGTATAACTTGGTTGTGTTGATTTAATGGTTTGCAATAGTTAACCTAAAATATTTGTGGAGAAAGAGGAAGGAGAGTTGAGTTTAAAAATCGGTAGGAAAGCTAGTTTTTTCTTGCTTGAGTTTTTTCTTGCCCGAGGACGGGCAAGAGTTTAAGTGTGGGGGATTTGATGAGAGTAGAATTTATCAAATTTTTATCCCCAATTATTCTGTCTTTTATACTGAATTAGCACCTAATTGAACTCATATTTCTATTTAGGGCATGAAAGAAGGCATCAGGAACAAATAAAGACAAATCAGATGATTTTTCACAGTTTCGACATTGTTCAGTAATTTGAGCCTAACTCGCATATCCGAAATCTGAATGGGCGGATTCAAGCTCCACCGGAAAGATAAGAGAAAAAGCCACAACTTTCATGTTTTTGTCTTTCACAGATTCGGCCTGCATCAAAGTCAAATCCGGGCCCGAAGTCGCAGAAATTTCATAGAAAGGCCCAATCCGTAGCTGAAGCCCAACTTGCAGAAAAGCTTGGCTGAAGCCCAATTCGCAGAGGAGGTCTAATACGAATCCAAGAATAAGAAACTGAGAAGAGTCCTTCTAGATCTAAATTCTTGATGTAATCTTAGAGAGATAAGAGGATTGAGTTCATTAGATAAAAAGATAAGATTAGAATTAGGATAGGACTTTCTATTCTTGTAAAGATCAACTTCAAGAGGAAGTAGGAGACCACCCCCTCCCCTTTAAGCTATATAAAGGAGGGGGCGGACCAGCTTTAGGCATCACTCAATCACTCACTTCCTGATTTGAATCAAGAAGAAAAGAAGCAATCAACCAAGAAATTCCAAGAATTCAAGAAACGTGGAGGAGGAGATCAAGAAATCAAGAGTCCCCAAGAACAAGGTAGTGGCAAGAAGAGGAGATCTCAGCACCATGGGCGAATTCAAGAGTTCTTTCTTTCTCTTTGTTTACTTTAATTCTTCCATCATGAACTGATTTGTTTCTTTCTAGGACTGTGGAAAGCTTAACCATGATAATGAATATATTTTTATCTCTATGATTTTTCCAAGATTGTGATTTCCATATAGTCTATGAATTATTTGCTTAATGTGATTAGGAGTGGCCATCTCTTAATTGATTCGGTGTATATGAATGAATCGGGAGAGGAATTTATATACTCGACCACATAATTCATGGTGTGAATTGAATGGTATATAGGGATATATACACATGATTCATCTGAATAATTGAGTTTTTCTTGCACTTAATGCATTTCTATTATTGATAACTCTAGTCGAGGGATCGAGGGGTTACTTGATAGAAATAGGTTTAATATATCTTGGGAAAGAATATTAAATAAAATTGGGAAAAACTTCAGCTTATGGGAATAACAGTTAATCTTGGTTAATCGAACCCATCAATATTCATTACATTGGTTAGGTGGACCAAAGGTCCTAGCGATTTCATCATTTGCATATTCGATTAGTGATCACCCTTTCTTTTATTTTTGCTCCAGTTTTATTATCAGTAGTTCTTTCTCAATTTCAAATTTCATATGTCCAAATAATTAGGGAAAATTGTGATTCTAATACTTATTTTGTTAAATCCCCGTGGGAACGATATTATTATACTACTTGATAACTAGTACACTTGCTAGGGTTATATATTTATAGCTATCAGCAGTGAACCCCAGAGCCCATCACCATGGGCTCTTAATGGGCCCAACACTTACACTAAGTGGTCCCTGGGCCAAGCCACCTTATAAAACCCAGGGACTGTGGGTAGATGCAAGATTAGCTCATCAGGTATTACCCTCAATGGTCCTACACTTAACCTCTCAGCCCATAATTAACAAACACTACCCGACAAGAGAGGACCTCTCCCTCGGCTGCAAGGAACAGTGTTGCACTCTCTACTCACATGGATCCTGGGAATTAAAACTTTTTGCAAACATTTTCAAACCATAATATATATATATATATATATATATATATATATATATGTATATCCGTATATAAATATATTTTACAAAACAAATTTCAACAATTGAAATTGGTTGCTGGCAATCTTGGTTTCCATCAGAGAGAGTGCATCCCCGAGCATTACCTTTGTCCGACAAAGGGGATGATCCTGTCACTATGATCATCCACTCAGATGAATTCTCAGACTGTCCCAACATACCCAGGTTTTGACCCCCTCTAAGGATCTCACTGATTGGCATATCAAAGACAGCCCAATTTGACACCTAGTGTAGTATCATAATCGAGTCTAGGGGTCAGGTGTAACTTTTCAGTTTTGCCCATCAATCTCCAAGGTCCAGGGCAATACTGAAAATCTGGTCTGGTTTAGGGTTTCAAGTAAACCTACACTGCATGTTCCTCGGGTCTCACCCTAGCAGCTGAGATAGGCTACCCCAACCAACTTGAAGGCACATCAGTGTTAGCCTTGGCAAGATAAATCTCACCAGACTTATCCAACGGCTATGAACATTCTAAACTAACACGAGTCTCATATGTGTCCAGTTTAACGGTATTACACAGAAATACACCATAATAACATGAATCAAATATATACTTTATTCAATTGCAATAAATGTCATAAGGTACATCATTCCGATTTGAGCTAAGGGCATACACTTGTGACCAGAAGTGTTGCAAGGGGTTCAAGGTAAGCAGAAGACTAAGTGAAGGATAAGTAACTCTTTACTTGGGGACTTCTGCAAGTGATGCAGCTGCGGCCATAGGAACCATAGAATTAATATTTAGAAAATGATCAATTGTACTAAAAGATTGTCTTTATGTACAAAATTTGAGAAAAATTTGATTTCTGTTTCAAAACTGTGTGCGGAATGGATATTCTATTTTCTTTAGTAATATGATTACTATTAAGAGAAACAACAAATTCATTGCATACGGAGAACATGAGAGTGGTCTCTATGTTCTACATCCTTCTCTAGAAACTAACATAACCGAAACTACATCGGCTGATATCCCCAAGCAAAAAAATACGTAATACAGTTAATCCCATGTGCCTGTGGCATTACCGACTTGGCCATATCAGTATTGATCGTATCACAAGGTTGGTAAAGGATGGTCCTTTGGATTTTCTAACTGTAGAAGATTTTCCCACTTGTGAGCCTTGCCTTCAGGGTAAGATGACAAAACGACCATTTAACGGTAAGCCTGAAAGATGTACGGCAAGCTTGACATTATACACAGGGATGTATGTGGTCCCCTGAGTGTTAGGACTCGTAACCAACACGTGTATTTCATTACATTCACCGATGATTATTCTCGGTATGGTTACGTGTACCTAATGAGGCACAAGTTCGAATCCTTTGAAAAGTTCAAGGAGTTCAGACAAGAGGTCGAGAAACAGTTGGGGAGAGAAATTAAGACCCTTTAATCAGACCGAGGTGGCGAGTATCTCTCTGACGAATTTAGGGACTACTTGAAGGTCAACAGGATAGTATCACAATTAACTCCACCTGCTACACCACAGCTTAACGGTGTTTCATAGAGGAGGAATAGGACCTTATTGGATATGGTCTGGTCGCTTCTCGTACACTCAGAGTTACCCACATCCTTTTGGGGTTACGCATTGGAGACTGCGATAAATGTGCTTAATCGAGTTCCAACCAAATCGGTTCCGAATACTCCATATGAACTTTAGACCAGAAGGAAACCAAGTGTCAGACACTTGAAGATTTGGGGCTGCCCTGCACACGTTAAAAGAATGAGTGTGGAAAAATTGGAATCCAAGAACAGACGTTGCCTATTCGTTGGCTACCCCAAGGACTCTATGGGTTACCTATTCTATGACCCAGGGGAACAGAAGGTGTTCTGTAGTCGGAATGCCCATTTCAAGGAGGATGATTACATCTTGAACAACCATCATCAGGAAATAGTTCTTGATGAGGAGAGCTCAGGAGCAGTGGGGGGGTATCCCACAGGTTCCAGGTATTGACCAACCTAGAAAATATACCCGGGTATCCTGGCCTCCAGTCCGTTTTGGCTATGACCAAGATAGTTACCTGGTGGAAGCTATGACTTGTGAGGAGGATCCCGTGACTTATGCGGAAGCAATGTTGGACATAGATACCTTGAAGTGGGTAGATGCCATTGTTAGACAGTTGTATGCCCTTAGCTTCAATTAGAATTATGTACATTATGAATTTATTGTAAATGAATAAAGTACTCATTTGATTCATGTTCTTGTGGTGTGTATCTGTGAAATACCCTTAAATTGGACACTTAATGAGACTTGTGTTAGTTTAGAATGTTCACAGTCATTGGGTAAGTCTGGGGAGATTTATCCTGCCAAGGCTGACACTGGTGTGCAGCCAACTATTGGGGTGGCTTGTCTCAGCTACCAGGGTGAGACCCGAAGCACATGCAGTGTAGGATTAATAGAACCTCTGAACCGGACCAGATTTCCAGTATTGCCCTGGACCTTGGAGATAGATGGGCAAAACTGGAAAGTTACACCTGACCCCTAGACTCGATTATGATACTACACTAGGTGTTGGATTGGGTTGTCTTTGATGTACCAATCAGTGAGATCCTTAGCGGGGGTCAAAACCTGGGTATGTTGAGATAGTCCGAGAATTCATCTGAGTGGGTGATCATAGTGACAAGATCAGCCCCTTTGTCGGACAAAGGTAATGATCGGGGATGCACTCTCCCTGATGGAAACCAAGACTGGCGGCAGCCGATTTCAATTGTTGAGATTTTGTTTTGCAAAATATATTTATATATAAAGATATATATATGTTATGGTTTCGAAATGATTTGCAAAATGTTTTAATTCCCGGGATCCATGTAAGTGGAGAGTGCAACACTGTTCCTTGCAGTCGAGGGAGAGGTCCTCCCTTGTCGGGTAGTGTTCGATCATTATGGGCTGAGAGGTTAAGTGTAAGACCATTGAGGATAATACCTAATGGGCTAATCTTGCATCTGCCCACAGTCCCTGGGTGTTACAAGGTGGCTTGGCCCAGGGACCACTTAGGGTAAGTGTTGGGCCCATAGAGCCCATAAGATGGGTTTCAAGGGGTGCACTGTCCATAATAGTGTATTCGGCCAGGCCTTGTAACAAAGGTTGGGCTGAACCCATGTGGCTGATGTGTAGATAAATGTTTGGGTCCCACGCCATACAAGGAAGCCCAACTGGGTAGTAGTTTGGAAGGCTAAGTGAGTACATAACCTTAAATGGGTCTTAAGCCCATTTCGAACTGGGCTGATTTGATCAGTCAATTAAAATGGGCGAATTCTGATATGGATCAGCTGATAGGATTGGGCCTAGACCCTATCCACTTAGAGAGTCCAATTTTAATCTAGAAGCCTCCTAATTAGATTAGGAGATGGCTGATCTGATCTGCAGATAAGATAAGGGTTATCCCTTATCCCTTATCACTTTTAACTACGATAAAAGTATGGCTATCACAGCAATTCTCCATGAAAGACCTTGGAGAAGCCTCCTATATACTGGGTCTTCGACTCTATAGAGATAGATCGAAGCGGATAATAGGATTATCCCAATCTGCTTATATTGACAAAATAGTCAAGAGATACAGCATACTCACTGCAGGGGTTCAAGGTAAGTAGAAGGCTGAATGATGGAGAAGTGATGCTCTACTTGGGGACTTCTACAAGCGTTGCAGCTACGGCAATAGGCACCGTAGAATTAAAATTTAGAGAAGGAAATATTGTACTTAAAGATTGTCTTTTTGTGCAAAATCTAAGAAGAAATTTGATTTCTGTCTCAAAACTGTGTGCGGATGGGTATTCTGTCTTTTTCAGTAATACGATTACTATTAAAAGAAACAATAAATTCATCGCATATGGGGAACTGGAGAACGGTCTCTATTTTCTACATCCTTCTTTAGAAACTAACATAGCCAAAACTACGTCGGCCGAAATCCGCAAGAAAAGAGCACGTGATACAGTTAATCCCACGTGCCTGTGGCATTACCGACTTGACCATATTGGTATTGACCGAATCACAAGACAGGTAAAGGATGGTCCTTTGGATAATCTAACTGTAGAAGATCTTCCCACTTGTGAGCCTTGCCTTCAGGGTAAGATGACAAAGAGGCCATTTATTGGTAAGCCTGAAAGATGTATAGGCACGCTTGACCTTATACATACTAATGTATGTGGTCCCCTGAGTGTTAGGACCCGTAACCAACACGTGTATTTCATTACATTCACCGATGACTATTCTCGGTATGGTTACGTGTACCTAATGAGACATAAGTCTGAATCCTTTGAAAAGTTCAAAGAGTTCAGACAAGAGGTCGAGAAACAGTTAGGGAGAAAAATTAAGTCCCTTCGATCAGATCGAGGCGGCGAATATCTCTCTGACGAATTCAGGGACTACTTAAAAATAAATAGGATAGTATCACAGTTAGCTCCTCCTGCTACACCACAACTTAACGGTGTTTCAGAGAGGAGGAATAGGACCATATTAGATATGGTCCGGTCACTTCTAATCCATTAAGAGTTACCCACATCCTTATGAGGATACGCATTAGAGACTGCGATATACGTGCTGAACCGGGTTCCAACCAAATTGATTCCTAAGACTCCCTATGAGCTTTGGACCGGAAAGAAACCAAGTGTATGACACTTGAAGATTTGGGGTTGTCCGGCTCACGTTAATAGAACGAATCCAGACAAATTGGAATCCAAGACCAGTCGTTGCCCATTCGTAGGCTACCCAAAGGGCTCAGTGGGCTACCTATTCTATGATCCAAGTGAGCAGAAGGTGTTCTATAGTCGGAATGCGCAATTCTTGGAAAATGACTACATCCTGGACAATCTTCGTCAAGAACTTGTTCTTGATGAGGAGAGCTCAGATGTAGTGGGAGGTGTCCCATAAGTTCCAGGTAGTGACCAACCTAGAAGATCTACCCGGGTGTCCAGGCCACCGGTCCGTTTTGGTTACGATCAGGATAGTTACCTGGTCGAAACCTTGACTAGTGAAGAGGATCCCATAACTTATACGGAAGCTATGTTGGACATAGACTCCCTTAAATGGGTAGATGCCATGAGAGCTGAGATGGACTCAATGGAGACCAATGGAGTCTGGACTCTAGTGGATCCGCCCTCCGGGCTAAAAGCAATTGGTTGCAAATGGATCTACAAGAGGAAGAAGGGCCCCGATGGTAGGGTTGAGACCTACAAAGCTCGTCTGGTGGCAAAAGGATACACTCAGAAAGAAGGCATCGATTATGAGGAAACCTTTTTGCCCGTGGCCATGCTTAAATCCATTAGGATCCTGCTAGCTATAGCAGCTTACTTTGACTATGAGATTTGGCAGATGGATGTCAAAATTGTGTTCCTGAACGGAGATCTTACTGAAGATATCTATATGCAGCAACCGCAAGGTTTTGTAGCTGCGGGTCAGGAACACAAGGTCTGTAAGTTGAATAGATCCATATATGGACTCAAGCAAGCTTCTAGAAGTTGGAACATCCGATTTGACTCTATGGTCAAAAAGTTTGATTTTGAGCAAAATCCAGATGAACCCTGTGTTTTCAAGAAGACCAGTGGTGACAAGGTTACGTTTCTGGTTCTGTATGTAGATGACATTCTGCTCATTGGGAATGATGTAGGAATGTTAACTACGATAAAAGTATGGCTATCACAGCAATTCTCCATGAAAGACCTTGGAGAAGCCTCCTATATACTAGGTCTTCGACTCTATAGAGATAGATCGAAGCAGATAATAGGATTATCCCAATCTGCTTATATTGACAAAATAGTCAAGAGATACAGCATGGAAAACTCCAAGAAAGGAAATGTTCCTTACAGGCATGGAGTCAATCTCTCTAAGAAGATGTCTCCAAAGACCTCTGAGGAGATCAAGAGCATGAAAGACGTTCCCTATGCCTCAGCCGTAGGGAGCATCATGTATGCCATGCTGTGCACTCATCCTGACATCGCCCAGGCAGTGAGTGTAGTAAGCAGATTCTAGGCCAACCCAGGGCAGGAGCATTGGACTGCTGTGAAATGCATACTTAAGTACCTTCGAAGGACAAAAGAGTTTTGTCTGGTATTCGATGGTAGTTCACTACAGATCCAAGGGTATACAGATGCAGATTTCCAGTCAGATCCGGATGATAGAAAGTCTACATCTAGATATGTTTTCACGATAGGATCGCGTGTTGTTTGCAGAAAAAGCAGCAAACATGGGTCCACAGTAGAGTCTACAACCGAGACCAAATACGTTGCTGCAAGTAAGCTGCCAAGGAAGCTGTGTGGATGAAGAAGTTCGTTCACGAATTGAGAGTAGTTCCGTCCAGCACATCAACCATCCCATTGTTGTGTGACAACAATGGAGCGATTGCTCAGGCTAAGGAGCCACGAGCCCACTCGAAGTCGAAGCACATCAAGAGGAAGTACCACGTACTCCGGGAGATTGTTTGTAGAGGGGATATCTTGATTCAGAAGGTAGCATCAGTAGAGAATGTAGCAGACCCATTGACTAAGCCACTGACACAGAAAGTGTTCGAGAAACACGTGGAAAGTATGGGACTCCGGCTTATACCAGATTGGACCTAAGTGCAAGTGGGAGCTGTTAGATAGTTGT
Organism: Nelumbo nucifera; assembly: GCF_055504915.1. Lineage (NCBI taxonomy): Eukaryota > Viridiplantae > Streptophyta > Magnoliopsida > Proteales > Nelumbonaceae > Nelumbo > Nelumbo nucifera. The sequence continues at coordinate 69,241,327 of NC_142652.1, forward strand.
ATGCCCTTAGCTTCAATCAGAATTATGTACATTATGAATTTATTGTAAATGAATAAAGTACTCATTTGATTCATGTTCTTGTGGTGTGTTTCTATGTAATACCCTTAAACAGGACACTTAATGAGACTTGTGTTAGTTTAGAATGTTCACAGCCATTGGGTAAGTCTGGGGAGATTTATCCTGCCAAGGCTGACACTGGTGTGCAGCCAACTGTTGGGGTGGCTTGTCTCAGCTACCAGGGTGAGACCCGAAGCACATGCAGTGTAAGATTAATAGAACCTCTGAACCGGACCAGATTTCTAGTATTGCCCTGGACCTTGGAGATAGATGGGCAAAACTAGAAAATTACACCTGACCCCTAGACTCGATTATGATACTGCACTAGGTGTTGGATTGGGCTGTCTTTGATGTACCAATCAGTGAGATCCTTAGTGGGGGTCAAAACCTAGGTATGTTGGGACAGTCCGAGAATTCATCTGAGTAGGTGATCATAGTGACAGGATCAGCCCCTTTGTCGGACAAAGGTAATGATTGGGGATGCACTATCCTTGATGGAAACCAAGACTGCCGGCAGCCGATTTCAATTGTTGAGATTTTGTTTTGCAAAATATATTTATATATAAGGATATATATATATGTTATGGTTTCGAAATGAATTGCAAAAAGTTTTAATTCCAGGGATCCATGTAAGCGGAGAGTGCAACACTGTTCCTTGTAGTCGAGAGAGAGATCCTCCCTTGTCGGGCAGTGTTTGATCATTATGGGCTGAGAGGTTAAGTGTAAGACCATTGAGGATAATACCTGATGGACTAATCTTGCATCTGCCCACAGTCCCTGGGTGTTACAAGGTGGCTTGGCCCAGGGACCACTTAGGGTAAGTGTTGGGCCCATAGAGCCCATAAGATGGGTTTCAAGGGGTGCATTGTCCATAACAGTATTTTCGGCCAGGCCTTGTAACAAAGGTTGGGTTGAACCCATGTGGCTGATGTGTAGATCAATGTTTGGGTCCCACGCCATACAGGGAAGCCCAACTGGGCAGCAGTTTTGAAGGCTAAGTGAGTACATAACCTTAAATGGGCCTTAAGCCCATTTCGAACTGGGCTTATTTGATCAGTCAATTAAAAGGGGCGAATTTTGATATGGATCAGCTGATAGGATTGGGCCTAGACCCTATCCACTTAGAGAGTCCAAGATCTAATTGAGATTTAGATCTGGAAGCCTCCTAATTAGATTAAGAGATGGCTGATCTGATCTGCAGATAAGATAAGGGTTATCCCTTATCACTTAAAGGGACTTCTAATCCAAATTTGATTTGAATTAGGAGCTGATCCCTTTAAGATTATGAAGAAAAGAAAGGGGTGATACAGTTAGTGATTGATGTTCAATCCTCTTCAGAGCTGAAAATCACAAGAAGAGAGATTTCTGCACCCTGCGAATTCTCTCTTGCCGCCTCCTTCCTGCCGTCGCCATCACCCTCAGTTCGATCTCCAGTTCTTGGGAGAAGTCAAGATCTGATTTTGATTCCAATCTTTTGGGAAAAGATTAGTTGGAGCTGTACTCACAAGCCATCCAGTTGATTCTTGTGAAGGGTCAAGTTCTTTTGGAAGAACATTACTGATTCTGCTCCATCCTGCACTACGCCTTCTTCAGTGGGAGCCGATTTTGGATCCTTCCTTGGGCTTGAACACCTCTATTGGGAGATATTGCTTCTCTGTATCAGGTACATCCTCCCTCCTACTCCTTTTGGTTTAGATCTGGTTTGGTTCTTGATTCAAGATTGATCCTTGGAAAACACGTTTTTCTAAATACAGAGAATTCGATTCCCTGCAAAGATGGGAGAAATTTTTGAAATTTGCCCTATCCATTCCACAAGACTTGGGCATCCATGTGATGGATATCCCATCCCTTCAGCCATGAGAGCTGAGATGGACTCAATGGAGACCAATGGAGTCTAGACTCTACTAAATCCACCCCTCGGGGTAAAAGCAATTGGTTGCAAATGGATCTATAAGAGGAAGAAGGGCCCCGATGATAAGGTTGAGACCTTCAAAGCTCGTTTGGTGGCGAAAGAGTATACTCAGAAAGAAGGCATCGATTATGAGGAAAATTTTTTGCCTGTGGCCATGCTTAAATCCATTAGGATCCTGGTAGCTGTAGCAGCGTACCATGACTATGAGATTTGGAAAATGGATGTCAAAACTATGTTCTTGAATGGAGATCTTACTGAAGATATCTATATGCAGCAAACGCAAGGTTTCATAGCTGCGGGTCAAGAACACATGGTATGTAAATTAAATAGATCCATATATGGACTTACGGAAGCTTCTAGGAGTTGGAACATCCGGTTTGACTCTACTACCAAAATGTTTGACTTTAAGCAGAATCCAAATGAGCCCTGTGTTTATAGGAAATCCAGTGGGGACAAGGCTATGTTCTTGGTTCTGCATGTAGACGACATTCTACTCATTGGGAATGCTGTAGGAATGTTGACTACGGTGAAAGTATGGCTTTCACAGCAATTCTCCATTAAAGACCTTGGAGAAGCCTCCTATATACTGGGTCTTCAACTCTATAGAGATAGATCAAAGCGGATAATAGGATTATCCCAATCTGCTTACATTGACAAAATAGTCAAAATATACAGCATGGAGAACACCAAGAAGGGAAGTGCTCCTTTCAGGCACGGAATCACTCTCTCCAAGAAGATGTCTCCCAAGACGTCTGAGGAGATTGAGGGCATGAAGGACGTTCCCTATGCCTCAGTCATAGGGAGCATCATGTATGCCATGCTGTGCACTTGTCCTGACATTGCTCAGGCAGTGAGTGTGGTAAGTAGATTCAGGCCAACCCCGGGCAGGAGCACTGGACCACTGTGAAAAATATACTTAAGTACCTTCGAAGGACAAAAAGAGTTTTGTCTGGTATTCGGTGGTAGCTCACTACAGATCCAGTGGTATACTGATGCCGATTTCCAGTTGGATCCAGATGATAGAAAGTCTACATCTCGGTACGTTTTCACGATAGGATCATGTACTGTTTGCTGGAAAAGCAGCAAACAGGGGTCCATGGCAGATTCCACAATTGAAGCCGAATACATTGCCGCAAGTGAAGCTGCCAAAGAAGTAGTGTGGATGAAAAAGTTCATTCACGAATTGGGAGTAGTTCCGTCCAATACATCACCCATCCCATTGTTGTGTGACAACAATGGTGCTATCGCTCAGGCAAAGGAACCCCGAGCCCACTCGAAGTCGAAGCACATCGAGAGGAAGTACCACGTACTGCGGAAGATTGTTGGTAGAGGGGATGTCCTGATTCAAAAGGTAGCATCAGCGGAGAATGTAGTAGACCCATTGACTAAGCCACTCACACAGAAAGTGTTTGAGAAACACGTGGAAAGTCTACGACTCCGGCTTATACCAGATTGGACCTAAGTGCAAGTGAGAGCTGTTAGACAGTGTATGCCCTTTGCTCCAATCAGATTGATGTACATTATGACATTTATTCTAAATGAATATAGTACGTATTTGATTCATGTTATTGTGGTGTGTTTTTGTGTAATACCCTTAAACTGGACACTTATGAGACTCATGTTATTTTAGAATGTTCATAGCCGTTGGATAAGTCTGGGGAGATTTATCCTATCAAGGCTGACACTGATGTACCGCCAAGTGTTGGGGTGGCCTGTCTCAGCTGCCAAGGTGAGACCCGAGGTACAAGCAGTGTATGTTTACTTGAAATCCTGAATCAGACCAGATTTCTAGTATTGCCCTAGACCTTGGAGATTAATGAGCAAAACTAGAAAGTTACACCTGACCCCTAGACTCGATTATGATATTGCACTTGGTGTCGGATTGGGCTATCTTTGATATGCCAATCAGTGAAATCCTTAGAGGGGTCAAAACCTGGGTATGTTGTGACAGTTTGAGAATTCATCTGAGTGGGTGATCATAGTGACAGGATCAGCCCCTTTGTTGGACAAAGGTTTGATCGGGTAAAATCATAGTGCCGATTTTAATCGTTGAAATTTGTTTTGCAAAATATATTTATATACGGATATACATACATATATATATATATATTATGGTTTCAAAATGTTTGCAAAATGTTTTAATTCCCGGGATCCATGTGCTTAGAGGTCCTCTCTTGTCGGGCAGTGTTTGATCATTATGGGTTGAGAGGTTAAGTGTAAGATCTTTGAGGGTAATACCTGATGGGCTAATCTTGCATCTATGCACAGTCCCTGGGTTTTTATAAGGTGGCTTGCCCTAGGGACCACTTAGTGTAAGTGTTGGGGTAGCCTACGAATAGGCAACGGCTGGTCTTGGATTCCAATTTGTCCGCACTCGTTCTTTTAATGTGTGCTGGACAACCCCAAATCTTCAAGTGTCTGACACTTGGTTTCTTTCTGGTCCAAAGTTCATATGAAGTATTCGGAACCGATTTGATTGGAACCTGATTCAGCACGTATATCGCAGTCTCCAATGCATAACCCCAAAAGGATGTGGGTAACTCTGAGTGTACGAGAAGTGACTAGACCATATCCAATAAGGTCATATTCCTCCTCTCTGAAACACCGTTAAGTTGTGGTGTAGCTGGAGGAGCTAACTGTGATACTATCCCATTGACCTTCAAGTAGTCCCTGAATTCGTCAGAGAGATACCCGCCACCTCGATCCGATCGAAGGGTCTTAATTTCTCTCCCTAACTGTTTCTCGACCTCTTGTCTGAACTCCTTGAACTTTTCAAAGGATTAAGACTTATGTCTCATTAGGTACACGTAACTATACCGAGAATAATCATCGGTAAATATAATGAAATACATGTGCTGGTTACGAGTCCTAACACTCAGGGGACCACATACATCAGTATGTATAAGGTCAAGTGTGCTTGTACATCTTTCAGGCTTACCGTTAAATGGCCATTTCGTCATCTTACCCTGAAGGCAAGGCTCACAAGTGGGAAGATCTTCTACAATTAGAAAATCCAAAGGACCATCCTTTACCACCCTTGTGATATGATCAATGCTTATATGGCCAAGTTGGTAATGCCACAGGCACGTGGGATTAACTGTATCACTGACTTTTCTTGGGGATATCAACCGACGTAGTTTCGGCTATGTTAGTTTCCAGAGAAGGATGGAGAACATAGAGACTGTTCTCAAGTTCTCTATATGCGATGAATTTGTTATTTCTTTTAATAGTAATTGTATTACCAAAAAGAATAGAATATCAAATTTCTTCTCAAGTTTTGTACATAAAGACAATCTTTCAATACAATTGATCATTCTCTGAAAAATAACTCTATGGTTCCCATAGCCATAGCTGCAACACTTGCAGAAGTCCCCAAGTAAAGAGTTACTTCTTCGTCACTCAGTCTTCTGCTTATCCTGAACCCCTGTAGTGAGTTACACGCATGAGTTGATGCCCCGGAGTCAATACACCAGGAAGCAGAAGTCACCAACAAATTGGTTTCTATGACACAGGATTTGAAATTACCTTTCTTGGATTCCAGGTACTGAGGACAGTTCCTCTTTTAGTGGCCAGTCTGTTTGCAGAAGTGACAAGCATCCGATGCTATGTCCTTCTTCTGCTTCTTGGACTTGGTGGCTTTCTTCTAGGGCTTCTTCTTTGCCTTCCTCTTTTTCTTGCCCGACTTGCTTGCTTCAACAAGCATAGCAAGAGGCTCATCCTTCTTAATCAGTTCTTCGACCCTCTACAACATATTGTTGAGTTCCTGAATGCTGACATTCAGCTTGTTCATGTTGTAATTCATGATGAACGGATTGAAGGAAGGAGAAAAAGAATTCATGATGGTGTCTACCTTAGTGACATGGTACAACCCGGATCCAAGAGCCTCAAGTTCATTGATGTAGCCCATCATCCGAAGACAATGGTCATGAACCTGTTGCCCCTTGGACATCTGTGCGGTCATGAACTGCTTCAAGACCTTTTGTCGAGTAGAACGTACATTGTCTTTAGACTGTCCAATATGTCCTTGGCAAGATCGATCTGATTGAACTGCCTCTGTATCGGATTGTCTAGAGAGGCAATGATATAGCACCGGGCCAGGGAATTTTTCTCTTCCCACTCAAGGTATTCCCTCCTACGGGCCTCAGAAGCCCTATCTCCTAGACGCTCTGGGGCAGGGTTTTTAGCCACCTTGTCCAACTTCTCAGAAGTCAGGACCAGCATAAGGTTACGGTACCAGTTAGCATAGTTTGGTCCTTTAAGTTTGTTGTCATCCAACAGCTTTGCAAATTGTCCATTTGCCATTTCTGGTAAAAAGCGAACATCAGTCCACAACCTAATTTGATTCATGATATCTACATAGACATGGCTTTTAATCTATGTTCCATTCCCATTTATTCATCTCTGAGATTTCCCTCCCATCTCAGTGACAGAGACAATGACTTATGTCTCTGGAAATGTGGGAAATCACATAGGGTGCATGGAGCCAACTGTTTCAAATGCATAACCCCACCACCTTTCTGTGAAGGATCATATCCACTCATCGTATGAGCTTTCCCTTTGGCATCTGTCATACAAGGTTCATTGCCATTTTAGGTTAAACCTTTCTATCGAGTGAGTGCTCACCCATCATATTCGTGAATGCCAAGGTACTGTGAGAGAGTCTTCCATTTTAGGATAGGCCCCTCCCACATCGGTCTATGACGCCCCTATCATCTTATTAAACATTCCAACAGATCCAGCAGCAAATGGATAGCCCAATTTTATGGTGTGTTTCCTCATTACTAAATGACCCATCTTCATGCTAATGATGGAAGGCCTTCAGAGAGTTCATCATATGAATCTCCCTATCACATGTACTCATATTGCAGGAGAGAACAAAGTCACACCCTAGTTTAATTTAGGTCAAACCAAAGTGGCTCCCACTGACTTTCATAAAGCCAGATTTCTGGTGGGCCGTAAACGGCTAGGGTTCCGCACGGACCATTTTCAGGGGTGTGAGGCCCACCACTGAGGGAGGTCATCCAATGACCCATAGGGACACCATGGCAATGATGTGCATTCAGCCATGGTGTGCACAAGAGCCACTATCATATCTGCATGGGCCAAGTACATATGGCCCATGAACGTTGCACATCACACATCCATACAACACATGCAATGATAGAATTGATCCAATCAATTAATATCTATAAAGCCCATTATTAAAGCCCACTTTAATCCATAATATTACTGATTAATATAATATAGGTATATGGGCTGAATAGCATTAAGCAGTTCGGACCATATAGCTTTTCTGCAATTGGTGGGCTTTAGCAGTTTTAACTCCTTAAAACTGGGCCTTACAGGTGTGGGCCAAATTAAGTCTAACAATTAAACATCAATCCCTTGTCCCAAAAGTGGGAAATTAGGGCTGAGAACAGCCCCCATCGAACCACAGATTCGGTCCAACCAGTTTGGTTCAATCTGGTTCGAATGGGTCTGGGGTTTGATTTTCAATTCAATAATTAATTCAAGAAAATGATCTGAAATTAATTATAGATCAAAGACAATCAGAAATCAGTAACAGGGTTGTTCGCACATCTCAAACCTACAAAATAGACGTTAGATCAAAGTTTATAGTTTCATAAACTGCAAATCGCAGATAGCGATTTCTACATCTGTGAAATCTCCTTCTCCTGTGCGTCCAACTTCGATCTTGAAATAAAATAAATAGAAAAACCCTAATTTTCTATTAATATTACATCGGATCGAATACCTATACATTCAGTATAAAAATTAAAAAAAAAATTAATTACAGACAAGAATGTAAAAATCTGCAAATCGCAGATATCCTACGCCAATAAAGAATTTGATCTCCTTTGTATGAACAACCCATAAATCAAGAAAATTATAAACAACAATTCTAAATAAAATTCAGATTTATAAAGAATTAATTTCAGATCATTCGCCCTTGATCCGGGAAACAATTTCCCAGAAAAACCACAATCTGCGCAAATCGGGTAGAACACCTTCTGCCCATTTGCGTAGGTTCAGATCCAGTCTATTTCGGTTCAAGATTTGAACCATGGCTCTGATACCACTGAAGGGATGAGAGATCCATCTTATGGACAGCCGAACCTGAAGGGATGAGAGATCCATCCTATGGACGCCCAAAGATTGCGGAATAAGGGGCGAATTTCAAAAATTTTTCTCTCCCTTCAACTGGGAATCGTATTCCCTATTTAGAAAATCATATTTTCAATGATCAATCTTGAACCATAAACTAAACCAGATCTGAACCAAAAAATGGGAGAGGAATATACCTGATACAGAGATGTAATATCTCCCAATGGAGGTGTTCACGCCCAAGGAAGAATCCAAAGACTGCTCCCACTGAAGATGGCGCAGTGCAGGGTGGAGCAGAATCAGCAACGTTCTTCCAAAAGAACTTGACCCTTCTTAAGGATCAACTGGACGACTTGAGTACAGCTCCAACCAATCTTTTCCCTAAAAGACTGAAATCAAGATCCAATCTTGATTGCTCCCAAGAACTGGAGGAATGGCAAAAGCAGGAAGGTGGCGGCAGGAGAGAATTCGCAGTATGCAGGAAATCTCTCAATCTCTCTTTCTTCAAACAGAAGAATGCTATGGATGTTGTTGTGTAGTAGGCTGCCGCCCCCTTCCCCTTTTATAATCTCAAAAGGGATCAGCTCCTAATCAGATTAGGAGCTGCTAATCCAAATCATATTTGGGTTAGAAGTCCCGTAGTGATAAGGGATAACCCTTATCTTATCTGCAGATAAGATCAGCTGTCTCCTAATCTAATTAGGAGGTTTCCAGATCTAAATCCCATTTAGATCTTGGACTCTCTGAGTGGATAGGGTCTAAGCCCAATCCTTTCAGCTGACCCTCTTTAGAATTCGCCCCCTTTAAATGACTGATCAAATCAGCCCAGTTCGAAATGGGCTTAAGGCCCATTTAAGGTTATGTACTCAAAAGGCTTCAAAATTGCTACCCAGTTGGGCTTCCTTGTATGGCGTGGGACCCAAGCATTGATCTACACATCAGCCACATGGGTTCAGCCCAGCCTTTGTTACAAGGCCTGGCCGAATGCACTGCTGAAAATAGTGTACCCCCTGAAACCCATCAAATGAGCTCTATGGGCCCAACACTTACACTAAGTGGTCCCTGGGCCAAGCCACCTTGTAACACCCAGGGACTATGGGCAGATGCAAGATTAGCCCATCAGGCATTATCCTCAATGGTCTTACACTTAACCTCTCAGCCCATAATGATCATACACTGCCCGACAAGAGAGGACCTCTCCCTCAGCTGCAAGGAACAGTGTTGCACTCTCCACTTATATGGATCCCGGGATTTAAAACTTTCTTGCAAACAATTTAGAAACCATACATATATACTTTTATATCTTATATAAAATATATTTTGCAAAACAAATCTCAACGGTTGAAATCGGCTGCCGGCAGTCTTGGTTTCCATCAGTGAGAGTGCATCCCCGATCATTACCTTTGTCCGACAAAGGGGCTGATCCTGTCACTATGATCACCCACTCAGATGAATTCTCGGACTGTCCCGACATACCCAGGTTTTGACCCCCGCTAAGGATCTCACTGATTGGTACATCAAAGACAGCCCAATCTGACACCTAGTGTAGTATCATAATCGAGTCTAGGGGTCGGGTGTAACTTTCCAGTTTTGCCCATCAATCTCCAAGGTCCAGGGCAATACTGGAAATCAGGTCCAGTTCAAAGATTCAATTAATCCTACACTGTATGTTCCTAGGGTCTCACCCTGGCAGCTAAGACAAGCCACCCCAACCGACTTGGTGGCACTACAGTGTCAGCCTTGTCAGGATAGGTCTCCCCAGACCGACCCACTGGCTGTGAACATTCTAAACTAACACGAGTCTCATTAAGTGTCCAGTTTAAGGGTATTACACAGAAACATACCAAGGGAACATGAATCAAATATGTATCTTTATTTATTTACAATAAACTCATAAAGTACATCATTCTGATTGAAGCTAAGGGCACACAAAGCTAAGGTTCAGATCTAGTCTATTTCGGTTCAAGATTTGAACCATGGCTCTGATACCACTGAAGGGATGAGAGATCCATCATATGGACAGCCGAACCCTGCAGGAAGGTAGGGCGAAATTTCAAAAATTTCTCTCTTTCCCATCTGGGAATCGCATTCCCTGTTTTAGAAAATCTGCATTTTCAATGATCAATCTTGAACCAATAACTGAACCTGATCTGAAACCAAAAGGTAGGAGAGGGATATACCTGATACAGAGTAGCAGTAACTCTCAATGAAGGTGTTCACGCCCAAAGAAATCTCCAAAAACTGCTCCCACTAAAGATGACACAGTGTAGGGTGGAGCAAAATCAGCAGTGTTCTTCCCAAGAACCAAATCCTTCAGCAAGAATTCTATGAAGGCTGTGAGCACGACTTCAGATCAGCCTTTCTCCAAAGACTGATACCAAGAACCTTTCTTGATCGCTCCTACGGTGGAGATCGAACTGGCAATGGTGGCAGCAGGAGGAAGGCGCAAGAGCAAAAGATGGCGCAGTCTTACTATAGTTGTCTTCTCTCTTTCTTTTTGTGATCTGAGATCTGAAGAGATGTTATGTAGAATTGTTCGCCCCCTCCTCCTTTTATAGCCCTAAAGAGAGCTCCTAATCTCATTAGGAGTTTCCTAATCCAAATCTGTATTTGGATCAGGAGTCTCTTTAAGAGATAAGGATAAGCCCTTATCTTATCTACAGATTAGATCAGTTGTCCTAATCTCAATGAGCTTTCCAGATCCAAATCTCTATTTGGATCTAGACTCTCTGAGTGGATAGGGATAATCCCTTATCCTATCTGCTGATCCAAATCCCAGATCCGCCCCTCTTTAATTAATCTAATTAAACCAGTTTGAATTGGGCTTTAGGCCCATTAAGTCCATGTGCTCACTAACCTTCCAAACTGTTGCCCAGTTGGGTTTACTTGTATGGCGTAGGACCCAGACATTGATCTACACATCAGCCACATGGGTTCAGCCTAGCCTCTGTTACAAGGCCTGGCCGAATTCACTGTTATGGGCAACGAACCCCTGAGCCCATCACCATGGGCTCTTAATGGGCCCAACACTTACAATAAGTGGTCCCTGGGCCAAGCCACCTTATAAAAACCCAGGGATTGTGGGTAGATGCAAGATTAGCCCATCAGGTATTACCCTCAATGGTCCTACACTTAACCTCTCAGCCCATAATGATCAAACATTGCCCAACAACAGAGGACCTCTCCCTTGGATACAAGGAACAGTGTTGCACTCTCTACTCACATGGATCCTGGGAATTAAAACCTTTTGCAATCTTTTTGAAACCATAATATATATGTATATCTGTATATAAATATATTTTGCAAAACAAATTTCAACGATTGAAATCAGATGTCAGTAGTCTTGGTTTCCATCAGAGAGAGTGCATCCCCAATCATTACCTTTGTCCGACAAAAGGGCTGATCCTGTCACTATGATCACCCACTCAGATGAATTCTCAGACTGTCCCAACATACCCAGGTTTTGACCCCCTCTAAGGATCTCACTGATTGGCATATCAAAGATAGCCCAATTCGGCACCTAGTGCCGTATCATAATCGAGTCTAGGGGTCAGGTGTAACTTTTGAGTTTTGCCCATCAATCTTCAAGGTCAAGGGCAATACTGGAAATCTGGCCCGGTTCAGGGTTTCAAGTAAACTTACACTGCATGTACCTTGGGTCTCACCCTAGCAGCTGAGATAGGCTACCCCAACCAACTTGGCAGCACATCAATGTCAGCCTTGGTAGGATAAATCTCCCTAGCTTATCCAACGGCTGTGAACATTCTAAACTAACACGAGTCTCATATATGTCCAGTTTAAGGGTATTACACAGTAACACACCATAATAACATGAATCAAATATGTACTTTATTCATTTACAATAAATGTCATAAGGTACATCATTCTGATTGGAGCTAAGGACATACACTGTCTAACACGAATTGGGCTTTGGCCCATTAAGTTTATGTGCTCACTTAACCTCTTAACCTGCTGTCCAGTTGGCTCTCCTTGTATGGCGTGGGACCCAAACATTGATCTACACATCAGCCACATGGGTTCAGCCCAGCCTTTGTTACAAGGCCTGGCCGAATTCACTATAGGCGACAGTGAACCCCTGAGTCTATCACCATGAGCTCTTAATGGGCCCAACATTTAGACTAAATTGTCCTTGGGTCCAGCCACCTTATGAAAATCCAAGAACTGTGGGCAGATGCAAGATTAGTCCATCAGGTATTACCCTCAATGGTCTTACACTTAACCTCTCAGCCCATAATGATCAAACACTGTCCAACAAGAGAGGACCTCTCCCTCGACTGCATGGTACAGTGCTGCACTCTCTACTCTCATGGATCCCGGTAATTAAAACCATTTGCAAACATTTTGAAACCATAATATATATATATATATAAATATATTTTGCAAAAACAAATTTTTAACTACCGGTAGTTTAGGTTTCCATCAGAGAGAGTAATTCCCCGATCATTCACTTTGTCCGACAAAGAGGCTGATCCTGTCACTATGATCACCCACTCAGATAAAATCTCAGACTGTCCCAACATACCCAGGTTTTGACCCCCTCTAAGGATCTCACTGATTGGCATATCAAAGACAGCTCAATCCAACACCCAGTGCAGTACCATAATTGAGTCTAGGGGTCAGGTGTAACATCCCATCTATCTCCAAGGTCTAGGGCAATACTGAAATTTTGGTCTAGTTTAGGGTTTCAAGAAAACCCACACTACATGTACCTCAGGTCTCACCTTGGCAGTTGAGACAAGCCACCCCAACCAATTTGGCGGTACATCAGTGTCAGCCTTGGCAGGATAAATCTCCCCAGATCTATCCAATGGCTGTGAAGATTGTAAACTAACACGAGTCTCATTAAGTTTCCAGCTTAAGGGTTGGTGGGTGTCGAATCCAACCAAAAATAAAAATCCTACTCGAATTAAATATTTTTGTATATAGTGATGAGCAAGGTCATCTCCACAGGGATTGGGTTGATTTATTTCCCAGAAAATGAAGTAGAGGGTTGTTATAAAGATAAGGAAAATAAAATAAAATAAGGTAAATTTGATAGAAGGCAGCATCCGGTTGAAGGAATAAGTTCAGCCTTGATTCTTACAATTGATCATCGATGCAAGGATGAATTCAAGTGCTTATGAGTAAATTGGTTATAGTAGCTACTAACAAGCTCTAATAGCCAATCTCTACTTGTATTTTCGGCAATCAAAACAAGCTCTTTGATTGCTTCTCTTATTAATAGACAGCCCTAAACAAGCTCTTAGGGTTTAATCTATTAACAGCATTAAGAATTGGAGAGACCCAATTCTGGTCAACAAACACACAAGCTCGGTTCGTTTAAACCAGATTATATATCTTCATAACATGAACCGAAAACTTGTCCATAATCGATTTATGTTATTTGCCACAAAGATTAAATCTAACAAACATATACGAATTTGAAGATCTAATCGGCAATAGGTTATTTTATCGATTGAACAATGGATCATGTTGCTCAATCAATAAAATAATCTTAAACAGGAAATCGCAGAAAATATATAAATACTCATAAACAATGAACTGAAATAAAATCAATTAGATCTCACAATTTTGTAGAACCAAGGCTTCCTTTCCTTAACCTTCAACCAAAAAATAAAAGCTAATCGCACTTCATGGAGAGATCGCAGCTTCCAGATGAAGAGGACGTATTCTACTTCCTTCCTTTCTTTTTTGCTTGATTGAGTGATTTTGACTGCTAGTCTACCCCCCCCCCACCCCCCCCCCCCCCCCCCTTTATATAGCCTTAGGGGGAGGAGTTGTTTCAAACACCTCTTAGGAGTTCTTTTTCAAAAATAGAAAGTCCAATTTCCTAATGGAATAATGCTTAATTCAGATCTAATCTTATCCTTATCTCTAAATAGAAATTCTTAACTAAGATGGACTTTGACTTTCTTTCTTTTTAGAAGTACAGTAAGAAATAGACTCTATTAAAACTCTTGGTGACTCACGCCTCCAACTCAGCCGAATCCTACTAGGATTGATGGGGCCCACTTCTTGCATGGTGAAATCGTGTTGGTCTTCTTCCAACATGCTGGGGCTATGCTACAAGCTCCTTTCAGCTTTCTTCCCAAATTGTGATTTTCTAAATAAAACACAATAAAATCCATTAATTAACTTACTAATTAAATAAGAAAAAATACAAATAATATGGAAATTACACACACTATCAAGGGTATTACACAGAAATACACCACAATGACATGAATCAATTATGTATTTTATTCATTTACAATAAATGTCAAAAAGGTAAATTAATCTGATTGAAGTTAAGGGCATAACTGTCTAATAGCAAGTGCCAAATTTCTAGAGGACTCCCCCTCCCAGGCAATTCCAAGATAGTAGCTTCATGGGTTGGGTGGTGGCAATTGAGGGCTTGCCACCTCAGCCTCAGAATTAGGGGTGTCAATTGGACTGGATTTGGTCCAATCTGATCCAGTCCAATGTGAGTCCATTATAAATGGACCAAGTCCAATCCAATTCAATGAATATTTTGGATCATTTTGGATCGGTCCAATTCAATGTCTGGACCGTCCAATCTGTTCAAATTCGTTTCGATTTAGATTGGTTTCAACTCAAACCTGGTCCATTAACACCTATATTCTTATCTTATATGAATGGACTAAATATTGGCTTAATCCAACCCAATCCAATATAAATTTATTACGGGCGGACCAGGTCTAATCCATTCTAATAAATATTTTAGACCAAATTGGTCCAATCCAATATATCTTATTGGTCCGTCTAATTCGTCCAAATTGATATTGGACTCGACGGGGTCCAATCAAAAACCGGTCCATTGACACCCCTTACAGACGATGATTCCCTTCAAGTGGGTGGTGGACGTCCTCTATTTTCTGCGACGAAGCGACTAGGTGGTGTCGTACAAATATCCTCTGTAAGATGGTCAACAGAAAGTTCCTTAAATCGAGCAAAGAGATCTGGGTCAATACAGGAATTAATGAGTGGCGATATCCAAACGGTGTTTAATCCGACAACCATCTACCTTGTCCAACTCGAGCACAGAACGAACAATAACGAGGCAAGCGTACGTTCATATTGAACGCGCACGATAATAGTCTCCCCATTGAGAAGGGTGTATGGTACTGTTTGAACTAGTGGAGATGAGAAATCAATAGACACTTTAAGTCTTATAAATTTACTCCAACATGTTGTATCTTACTACTAATATGCATCGCATCATTAACATTTAGGTAATCAACAGGCAAACCTACTAAATGATCAAAGAAATCCGCCTAATAAGGTCATTGTCAAACAACCAATGGCTTTCTCGAAAACTTTATCTCGTTCAAAATTGCTAGGAAATCTCACCAGCAAACCAATCTACAGACATGTTTCCATCTATAATGACGTGCCGATACTCCACTGGAGCCTCCATTCTCTCACATAGCGACCAGCAGCCTTCAATGATGAACTTCAATCTCCAAGGATACTCCACCTGGTTCTTCAATGATGAACTTTCCATGTTTTCGCCAGCATATTCTTGAATCTGTTACTTTTAAATTGTCCATCAGTAAATACTTTACATACCAAACTCTTCTGCCAGTCATCAATGGGGGAGATGTCATTTACATACGAAACTCTTTCATTGGCAGTACCCTATTTGTCATTTATGAGGCTAAAAATATAAATAAATAAATACCCATTATTTATAGGGGAGATCAAATCTATAATATATAATTTGTGAATTTTATTACATCAAACTGTTTTATTATGATTTGGTGTGGTTTCTAATATGGTCTGGACCATTTATTAGGATTAACCCAATTAAAAAGCATAAACAATATATATGCTTGCATAAATAATAAATATTGTTTTTTAATCACCATAAAATCATTGAATCATAAATATTATGCTAATTTGGTTAGAATGAAAGTGTTTTAAAATTTCATTTTATTATATAATATAAAACATACATAATATATGTTATTATATGTATATATATTTTGGTTTACGGTTTGGTTTGGTTTGATTTCTAAAATTCAAAAAACCAAACCAAACTGAACTGCAAATTATGGTTTGGTTCAGTGTGGTGAACTGTATAATGAAGCACCCCTAATTATTTGAAATGCATAATACACAATTTTTTTTTTTTCAGTTCATGCCTCTCGATATGCTAAACCTCGGAAGCGGTCATTAGAGCATTTCTCATGATAATATGAGGTCATGTTTGGCATTGATGCGTTTTCAGCTGATTCGCTTTTGCTGATTTGGCTTTAGCATCACATTAACCCAAAAAAAGGGGAGTACACTACGCTTGAGAAATCACTTGATTTTTGGGTGTTTATGAGAAAAACATTTCTACAACATTTTAACCTTTGGAATCACAATTCACCTGTCACTACCCCCAAATTAAAGTACTCAAGTGCCTCATTTCAAAACCAAACATGACACGGTCTGAACCATTCGACCAAGCAGGTTGAACCAGTGTTTCACGACCCGGAGGCAAAAACGGCTCGGCCTCCGAGTCAATTTTACCAGCTAAACTGGGTGTCTATTTTGGAGTCAGGTTACTCAAGTGCTGCATTTAAAAGTTCAGGATACCTATCAATCACCATAGGGTACCTATCTCTAATTTACCCTATCAAATATGTCCCAATACCCATAAAAACTCTTTTAACTCATAGAATGTCAAAGTAAAAAAATGGGACGTCTAAATTCCCCAATCAATACAATTGATCTTTGCAAAATATGCATTACACCAGGTCTCTAAACATCCCATCGTTTTGAAAGGCTGAAACCAACCAGGGCCCATCGTTTATGAAATCCTCTTTACCATGATTTTGTACTACACTTCCATGGAGAGAGCCATTTTAAATAGGGATCCACTTGTAATGGATGGCTGCATCAAATACTTTGAACTTGCCTCATTATTTTAAATGGCACCAATCTGTATATTTCACCTATCAAAAAAAAACTCTATATATGAAATTATAGTACGAAATCAGGTGTTAGTTTTCTGTTTTTTAGTTTTCAGTTTTAGCGAGACCCACCTGTAACTTTTCAGTTTTTTTTTACTTGAGCAACCTTACATCAGCATGCCTTATTATTGCATTTTTTGCCTAACAAAACATGGCGTTTTTTTAGTCCAGGGGTTATTAGAGCCAAAAATAACCCCCACGATAGTAGTAGTTCCTGAAATGACAAATTAACCAACTGCAATGGTATCATCACCAAGATTATAGGGACGTTCTCCAATTAACACACAAATTAGCAACACATGCACCATGTCTGCAACAAACAGGACAACTCCGTTCCAATCATTATGTTAGGTCTTAGGTATTTCCTCTTGGTTCTGTCACAAGAATCAATCCTTATCTAAACCCGAAAGAGAGGATCCGTCCGGGTCACCCAAGCCATAGAGGTCTTGGTTTTCTTCTCTCAGTTCAGTTACCTTCTTACCTATTAAAAGTTAGAAGACTTCTACCAATGGAAAAAAAGATTGAGCAGCATTGTCATGTGAGAAAATAAGATTGAAACAATTAGAAATAAACATTTTTTGATAAGATAATTGGAAATAAAAATTTTTGGCACATCCACAGGGCCTGCCATACTTACCTGATCAAATACATAATTTCCTATAACAACAACGACAGACCATTGCAAGTTCTTATGGCTTAAGTCAAAAAAATTGATACTCAAGAGCTATAACATGCATATATATATATAACAACAGAAAGAACAGACCAATGTTCAGAGAACTGGACCAGGCATAGAACCGGAGAAGGGAGAAGTTGACAGAATATATTTTACAACTTTTAATGTACTTAAATATAATGGATGGATGATAAGGTTATTAATTTTTAAAACAAATGACTAGGGCTCAAGCCTTTTAACTTACATTTTCTTTAAAATACATGCACAATAATGCAATATGTACCAAAAATAATTATTAATTAGCATAAGAGTAAGTAATTTGTGAAAATCAAAAGTTGTGGATTCAAATCTTGTAAATAACATTTTAAAACATCACTTTTGTATGGACCCAGACAATATCATGAAACCGGGACCAATTCACCAGTTTTCCGGTTAAACTGGCCAGTCAGCCAGTTTTCAGCAAGTTTTAAGCAAATCCAGTTATTGGGGTGTAACCGAACCGGTCAGTGCCCCGAGTCACGGTTCAACCAGTTGAACCGGCTGGTCCGGTCCGGTTTTCTAAACACTGGAACAGACAACAGTAGGACCACCATACCCAGCAAGGGCATCTATTAAACAGCTATATTGGAAAAGAACAAAGACGATTACATGTTCTATAAAATAAATAGCTTTATTTTTCTGATCAATACGTAAGTTTCTTATAAAACAAAAACAGATTATTGCAATTGCTTATGGATTTAGTCTAAAACATTGATATTCAAGAGCTATAACCTGCATATAAAAGTCTCAAAAAGAGTTAAGGAAGCTTGTTAGCATACTGCTTTGATGCAATACCTCATACATCAGGGCAATATTCTAATAGATTATTAAACATTTAAGGATGAGAATCACCTCATTAGAAAAAGAAAAGAAAAAAAAAATACTGCATATATATCACATCAACTATTCAACTTATATGTATAGCTTATATTACATGTCTGAAACAAGCACAGCCTGTTGCAGGACCGCTGTTGGGGCATAATCGCAGGTCAAACGATCCAGCCATCCTGGGTCTCACAAAACTGCTTCTTGCCACCTTTGGTGCACATCAATAGAAAGAATTGAAAGGGTATTCAAGAATGAGAAAACCACTCATGCATTAGTAAAGTAGACCATGCTTCCTTCAGCTTGAATTCATAGACAAAGGGGGGAAGAGAATTTGAAACAACATCAAGAGCTAATACAACACTATAAAATGAATAACACATGGACACCATATTGACACAACCCTCATAATCAGCTCAACTTATATGCTCAACCAAGCCTTATCCTATATGGGACAATTAACCAAATTGTGTTTAGCTCACACAAATCTATCCTCTATCAGCTGAACTCCATCCTCTATAGACACAAATCTCTCTGGTGAGCATATGTATATTCTAAGACATGCGATATCCTCCATTTCAACATGCGATATCCACAATAAACAGAAATTTCAGAAATTAATAACTTTCCACTAATTATTTGCATGAAAAGAAAAGTGGCATAAATAATAAATAATTATTTCGATTTTATTATTTTTATTTCTATAAGTCACCAAAATTAAAAACCATTTTTGGTATAATTTGTTGATAGATCAATGGAATTGATAAATCATTCATAGATCCATTTTATGGTTCTTTCCCAGCATAAAATATGATTTTTGGATTTCCCCTTTTTTTTTGAAAAAACAAATCATCAAATATGGGGTTGGCTTTTGAAAAAAAAATGGAAGTATGAAACTGCTAATACAAGCAAAACCATCATAGGTCCAATAAAAAAGCAATGCATCCTTGCATTCCAAACACCAAAACATGCAGGTCTACTGCATTTTTGGATATCCTCAAAAATACATTCTTCTTCTTGATTCCAGTAAATTTTCTTCCTTTCCAATGCAAGATCTCAAATGTTTTTGCAAATAGGAACTCTCCCACAAGCATCTAGGATAAAGATGGAAAACTTAAAAGTGAGAAAATATGCTGGAAAAGTGAAACCAATAAATATGAATCATTCTACTGGCACACGATCTGTATCGATCCATATCAACCCATATTGGTCCGTTTCAACAGATACATGTTGGATACAGTGTGACATAGATGATAGTATGATACCGGCTGGAACATTTGAAATGAATGGGAACCAACCCCCTTCCACCCATGCCATGGTCTGGTCTCTTTGAAAATGGACACATTACACCCTGTATCACATTAAATCATGTGCCAGTCTGCTCAGCATCATATTCATTGTTAAATACTTAAATTATGGGTCCTCAAGTCTTTTTGTCACTACTTCAACCCATGTCTATTTTTCCCTATCCCAAGCTCTTCTATATCCTTCAATTTGCAACAGGTCACTTCCCATTGGTGCTGTAGATAGTCCTCTTTAAATGACCAAACCATCTTAGATGATGTTTTGGTACCATTGTCATTTAAGCTAACGACTCTTAGGGTGGAAGTAGGAATAGAGAAACACATTTTAGCATAGAACCCAAAGCATAATATTGAATTAACATTTCAAACATGTAGCACCACATAGGACAGGTAAAGCATGAAGAACACTTTTTTTTCAAGAAAAAAAAAGCATGAACGCTCTTTGGATTCAAGAAACATAATTGACGTTCTTTTGAGCCTTACTATGTGTGAAACCAGATGCAATAGTGTTTTATCTATTTCAAGTTGAAACCTCTACCAAATACAAGTTTTAACATTAAAGTTGAATCACCCATATGGCAGCATTTCAACCTGAAAGAAGAATGCTACCAAACAAAATCTTAATTTACTTTCCCTCATTTCATCACCTATCAGGGACTTCTAGATTCCTATAATATGTCAATTTCTTGTTCTGTTTTTTCTAGTTTCCCCATACATTCATCTCAACATTTGCATGTTTTCTATACTCATTTTTTTGAACGTCTAAACATTATGTTTTTATCATTTAGCCCACAGATGACCAGAAATTAACTACAAATGTTTATTACAATCAAAATATAGCAAAAGTTCAAGAAATTAACTACAAATTCTTTTGAACCTAACTGGTGAGCCTAGGCACACCTTTTAAATGCGGATGAAAATCAAATCATTATATAACAAAAGGAAATAGTTTGTACGAACAGATAAGTACTTAATGGATTGAAAACAATCTCTACTGATTCCTACAGTAGAAGAAGGAATTTCCTAGACCAGTGTTGTCTAAGGATAGACACATTAATTTACATGTTAAATGATGCAAGTACGCACCATTACTCTTTAACATAAAACAATGAATAAGTCCTTCCCAAAATTTTGGCAATTGCAAACCAAAACAAAAGAGTACAAGAAAAATGAAATATACTCTTCATACTAAAGATACAAATGGCCCAGAGTTCTTAAAGAATAAACTGAGCCGCATGAGAAGCCATTCTTAATTATCCCCACATGACTGCACACATTGGAGAAAATGAAATATAACAAGAAAAATTAACTTCTTCCAGTGAAAATAACTCACAGAAGCTAGCATGCAGCATTTAATGATCCTGTCAGTACAACACCTGAATTTGTCTTCGCAGCCAATGTATCTGCAGTAAACGCATAAGGTACATAAGAAGACAAAAACATTGAACTCTTGCAAAGAAGAGGGCCGGGGGGGGTAACTTTCAACCTTGATTTGACTTAGGTAATCGTGGACCCATCTCAGAATCTGCAAATCAACTTGACTTTCCTTTATCCTCTTCCAAACCATTACTCTTTGGAGGGTTCTGATGCTGTCCCACAACTGCAGGAACCGAACATATCCCATTGTTCCCCTTCTCCCTTTGCATAGTATGGCTTTGAAAATTAGATATACTGCCCGACCTGTCATGTTCGTTCACCGCATCAGTATTTTGAAGTTGTTGGCGCACAATAACAGGAGCAGAAGAAGCTTTTTGTTTATCTCTGTCGTCAACGGAAATGCCATTCTTAGGAAGCATTTGCACCACACTTGGAGGGCGGATCCTTGCCCACCTATCTTTTTCTCTTGAAGCAATATTATTATTCAAATTTACCGGAATACCTCCAGGTTTATCATTTCCGCCAGCCTTCAGGTTATCTTGAATCCGTTTATGAGCTGCAACTGTAGCCGCAACGGCACTATACCCTTTTGATTTCTTCCTCTGCTCCGACACTGGGACTGAACGAGGGACCAAAGTCATCTCTTTACCCCTCTCTTTCTCTTTGCCTACGAGGAAAGCAACTCGTTCCAATGCCTCTCTTGCTCTTTTCTTTGTCAAAGCAGCTTCTTTTACTCTCTTCTCCGCCTCAATCCTAGCAGCAGCTGCAGCTTTACTCATAGAGACAGCAGCTATGCGAGCAGAAGCAAGAAGAACCTTGGCGGATTTCTGGTCAAATGCACGCTTAACAGTCGCAGAAACTGATTTTCCGTCACCACCTTTAGTCTTCTTAGGGACGTCAAAAAACAAAAAACTTGAATTCAAACAAGGAGGACAAACATATCGAGAAGCCTTATCCAAGCCAACACAAGCCAAGTGTGCAACCGAAGGGCATTTCAAACACAAAACGCGTTCATGGGGAGGGATAGATCCTTCGTAAACCTCATAACAGTGAGGACAGAATAACCCGCCATGAAATTTCAAAACACAGGAAGTGCACAATCGACGGTATATACCTCGATGGCGGACATTGTGGAGTATCCATCTGTCCTCGGAGTCACAACCACCACACTCCGAGGCTTGTTCCCGATTCATCATGCCACCAGCAGCATTGAGGAGTGTTCGAAACCCTAAAAACCCTATAAACTAGGGTTTTCAGAATCTAAGGATCAAATCAGTGAAGAAATCTGCAAGAAGTAAAAATAACATTGAAGAATTTCGAGAAGTTCGGCGTTTCGACGAATTACCTCTCTTCTGCGTCAATTATCTATTATTCCTCAATATGATCGTTTGAGAAAATTTTCCAAGAGAGGAAGAGAGGTCGGCAGGGGATTTCAAATTTATAGAAACAGGAAATATATATAATGATAAATGACGCAGATGGAAGAGAGTAATGTGATGAGTGGTGAGTTTTTCAAATGGGATGGAGGGAACGAACAAAACACAGACAGAGAGAGAGAGAGAAACGTTCCCTCGTTTCGTAATTCGTGAGACTTTTGCCTGGTTATTTTTACGGGGGACCGACGATCGACACTCTAACGAAGAGGACTCTTTCCTTTTGCGGAATAATTCGCGAAAATTGTTTTACGGGAAAATTTCTTAAACTACCTAGTTTAGCTAATTTACTAAATATATTATTATTGTTTGAAAATTAATTAATACTATCTTATCGTTTTTAACAATTGATTAATATTTTTTTTATGTCAGCATCCGTTAACATAAAGACGAAAAACACTATTTTACCCTTTATTTTTCTTCATATTTTCAAAATAAAACAAGAAAAAGAAGAAAGAGATGTTAGTTTATCAAAACCCTAACCTTTCAAATCGAGAAGCTCTATTAAATAAGCTATCTTCCATGAATCTTTAATATTAGGGAAAATTCTTTACCATTATCATCTACCTTGGCTTGAGTTACAATTTGGTCCCCAAATTTTAAAATGTGAAAATTCAGTACTAGGACTTTCAAAATGTGACAATCCAATACCTATCGTTAAGCAATCCGTTAATCAACCGTTAAGTGACATTTGAAAAGTCAAAAATGCCTTAAGAATGTCATCTAATTCTCTTTATCAACCATCCAAACATTAATAATAAAATGAATAGTCCCAAATTTTAGATTATTCTAAACAACCACCAACTTTTTTGAATAGAAGAGACTAGGACTTGGAACTGTTCAGTTTTTTGTCAACGTTCGGATGGTTGATAAAGAGAATTAGATGGCAGTCAAAGGGTGATGAGGGGTAATTTGGTCTGATCAATCATGTTGGGACACATGGCCTTCGAGTGACATCTCAACTAAGTAAGCAAACTAACTTGGTAAGCCAGCTTGGAGCACCTTGTCCAGGCCGACCTCCACCTCGACAGGACCAAACTAGTTGACCTTGTAAGATTACAGTGACCTGTCCTAGGAGCCGGCCGAGCTGAAGGAGTTCATGGTGACCTACAAGGAAGAGCTCGTTGACCCGGCAGTATTTTACCAAGCTGAGATCCCCGGAGCATTGATACCTCGACCATTAGACCGACCTACCGCATCGCAGGCCACAGAGTTACTCGGGTAGATCGTAACCCCCATGCAGATCTCTTAACCGTACATTAACGCGCCCACAAAGCAGAAACGATTCCGCGAGAAGCTCAGACCCATTACAAGAGGGCTTTGACCACTGGCACCTATAAAAGGCACCCATTTCTACCTGAAAAGGTACACGTGGTTATATACTTTCTAGCTCTCTCAAGCTCTCAAAAGATTTCACAAAACCTCTCTGACTTAAGCATCAGAGTGCCCTCCCTAGGTAAAGACACCCTAGCCTAGCACGGCTCAGCCCTGACTAGGAAATATCCAAATTGAAGTCCAACTCATCGGGCATGAGGGAGCTTCCAGATCACGTGACATCAATTGGCGTCTTTTGTGGGAAACTGAAACGAAAAAGCTAAGTACTCTTCCTTTACATTCCTTTCGAAAGCATAAGAACCAATGGCTTCTTCAAGCAATCAGCCTGCCAACAACGGACAAGTGCCTACCGTCACTATTTGGGCAAATTGATGTTCCTCTGAACCTGGTCAATGTACCAGAGAATGTGAACGCGCCTCCTCCTGCGATCGAGCCTGTAGTAGCTCCCGCAACAGTTGATGCGCACCAATTCTATGATCTGGTACAGTGCATTCAAGGAATGAGCGATCAACTCAAATTTTGGGAAAGCAAGTTCGCCTTCATGGCGGGAGAATAACACTAGGAGCAACAAAGGCGTCACCAGCAACAGGTACCACTTCCTAGGCGTGTACCACGACAGAACGCCGAGTAGAATCAACTCGGCAACCAGAACTCAATCCAAACTAGGAACAACAGCCAAATTTAGGTTCCTAGCCAAGTTCCAGAACCTGTTCGAAAACCAGCTCGCAATTGACCTTAAGTTGACAATGCGGCCCCTGAACCCCACCAGAACCAGTTGCCGGTAGAAAGCTGAGCAACAACTCCATCACATAGTCTTAACTAATCGACCTCTGAGGCAAATCCTCCAAAAGCCTAAGGTCTCGGGGAGACTAACGAAATGGGCAATAGAGCTCAGTGAATACGATATCCGTTATGAGCCGCAACAAGTGATAAAAGCGTAGGTCCTAGCAGACTTTATTGTTGAGTGCACCTTTAGCTCGCCGGCTCCTGAAGTAGTCGAACTAGTAACCACATCGGAGGCGTCAACCAGTGTAGCACCAACGCCAGCTTGCGAGATTGCGAGGTGGGATGAGGAGCCTTAGATACTTCAAGTGGATGGCTTGTCAAACCAAAGCAGAAGCGGAGCTAGGTTGATACTCTACGGACCTAGCGATGGGAAACTAAAATATGGGCTCTAGTTCTTGTTTCGAGCTTCAAACAACGAGGCCAAATACGAGGCACTCATAGCTGGGCTGGCACTAGCAAAGGAAGTCGAGGCCAAACATTTCGTAGTTTGCAGCAACTCATAACTCGTGGTAAACCAGGTGAATGATGAGTATGAGGAATGAGAACCCCGCCATGTTGGCCTATCTGGCTAAGGTAAGGGAACTCTTGTTGGACAGTTTTGTATGCCCTTAGCTTCAATCAGAATGATGTACTTTATGAGTTTATTGTAAATGAATAAAAGTGCATATTTGATTCATGTTCCCTTGGTATGTTTCTGTGTTATACCCATAAATTGGACACTTAATGAGACTCGTGTTAGATTAGAATGTTCACAGCCAGTGGGTCGATCTGGGGAGACCTATCCTGATAAGGCTGACACTGTTGTGCCACCAAGTCGGTTGGGGTGGCCAGTCTCAGCTTCCAGGGTGAGACCCTAGGCACATACAGTGTAGGATTAATTGAATCTTTGAATTGGACCAGATTTCCAATATTGCCCTGGACCTTGGAGATTGATGGGCAAAACTAGAAAGTTACACCCGACCCCTAGACTCGATTATGATACTGCACTAGGTGTCAGATTGGGCTGTCTTTGATGTACCAATCAGTGAGATCCTTAGCAGGGATAAAAACCTGAGTATGTTGGGACAGTCTGAGAATTCATCTGAGTGGGTGATCATAGTGACAGGATCGGGCCCTTTGTCGAACAAAGGTAATGATCGGGGATGCACTCTCACTGATGGAAACCAAGACTGCCGGCAGCTGATTTCAATTGTTAAGATTTGTTTTGCAAAATATATTTTATATGAGATATAAAAGTAGATATATATTATGGTTTCTAAAAGGTTTGCAAAACGGTTAAAATTCCTGGGATCCATATAAGTAGAGAGTGCAACACTGTTCCTTGCAGCCGAGGGAGAGGTCCTCTCTTGTCGGGCAGTGTATGATCATTATGGGCTGAGATGTTAAGTGTAAGACTATTGAGGATAATACTTGATGGGCTAATCTTGCATCTGCCCACAGTCCCTGGGTGTTACAAGGTGGCTTGGCCCAGGGACCACTTAGGGTAAGTGTTGGGCCCATAGAACCCATTTGATGGGTTTCAGGGGGTGCACTGTCCATAACAGTGTATTCGGCCAGGCCTTGTAACAAAGGTTGGGCCAAACCCATGTGGCTGATGTGTAGATCAATGCTTGGGTCCCACGCCATACAAGGAAGCCCAACTGGACAGCAGTTAGGAAGGTTAAGTGAGCACATAAGCTTAATGGGCCTAAAGCCCATTTCGAACTAGACTTATTTAATAAG
The DNA here is from genome assembly GCF_055504915.1 of Nelumbo nucifera. NCBI lineage: Eukaryota > Viridiplantae > Streptophyta > Magnoliopsida > Proteales > Nelumbonaceae > Nelumbo > Nelumbo nucifera. The sequence continues at coordinate 69,267,879 of NC_142652.1, forward strand.
TTAAATATGGGCGAATTCTGAGATGGATCAGCAGATAGGATAGAGTCTTAACCCTATCCACTCAGAGAGTCCAGATCTGAATATGATTCAGATCTAGAAACCTTCTAATGAGATTAAGAGAAGGCTGATCTACTCTGCAGATAAGATAAGGGTTTATCCTTATCACCTAAAGAGAGGTCTGATCCAAATATGATTTGGATCAGCAGCTCCTAATTGGATTAGGAGCTGATCTTTTAGGGTTACAAAAGAAGGAGGGGGCGGTAGCCTTTAGAAGAATCACATAATCAGATCCTCTTCAGAGCTGAAAATCACAGAAGATTTCTACAATCCCTGCAAAGATCTTTCTTGCCGCCTCCTTCCTGTAGCCACCAAACATCTAGTTTGATCTCCAGTTGTGGGAGAAGTCAAGATTTGATCTTGACATCAGTTCTTTGAGAAAGAATTGATAGGAAGCTGTGCCCACGTGCCATCTTGCTGTTTCTTGCGAAGGACAGAATTCTTGGAGAAGAATATTGCTGATTTTGCTTCATCCTGCACTGTGCCATCTTCAGTGGGAGGAGTCTTTGGATCCTTCCTTGGGCGTGAACACCTTCGTTGGGAGATACTTTTTCTCCATATCAGATATAATCTTCTCCTACTCCTTTTGGTTCAGATTTGGTTCAGTTTATGGTTCAAGATTGATCCTTGAAAATATGATTTTCTAAATAGGGAATGCGAATCCCAGTTGAAAGGAAGAGAAAAATTTTTGAAATTCGCATCTTTATTCCACAAGATTTGGGCGTCCATACGATGGATCTCTCATCCTTCAGTGGTATCAGAGCCAGGTTCAAATCTTGAACCAATCTATTTCAGATCTGAACCTGCGCAAATGGGCAGAAGGCGTTCTACCCAATTTGCGTAGATATGGGTTTTGGGAAATTTGTTCCCAAAATTATGGGCGAATAATCTGAAATTATTCTTTATATAAATCTGATTATTATTTAGAATTGTTCTTTATAATTTTCTTGATTTATGGGTTGTTCGTACAAGAAGAGATCGAATTCTTGATTTGCGCAAGGAACTTGCGATTTTGCAATTTTTGGATTACTTTATTACATTTGGTCTGTAAAATAATTTTTTTTTTTATTTTTAGACTGAATGTATAGGTATTCAATCTGATGTAATTATTAATAGAAATTAGGATTTCTATTTATTTTATTTTGGATCGAAGAAGGCAGCGCAGAGAAGGAGATTTCGCAGATGGGAGAATTGCAATCTATGATTAGCAGTTTGTGAAACTGCAACCTGTGACCTAACCTCTGTTTTGTAGGAAGGATTGTGCGAATAGCCCTGATAGACTGATTCTTGATTGTTCTTTTATCAGAATTTAATTTCAGATTATTTTCTTGAATTAAAGATTTAATTGAAGATCAAACCCTAGACCCATTCGAACCAAGATTGGTTCAAATTGTTTGGACCGAATCTAGGGTTCAATCAAGGCTAAAAGTCAGCCCTAATTTTTCCCACTAATGGGCCTGAGGATTGATATTTAATTAAATGGTTAATTCGGCCCAACCTGTAAAGGCCCAGTTTTAAATGGTTAAAACTGCTAAAAGCCTACTCTGCGGATAAAGCTATATGGGCCGAACCCATTAACCCTAATTCAGCTCATATACCTAGATAATATTAATGGTTAATATTATGGATTTAAAGTGGGCTTCAAATGGGCTTTACAGATAATTAATTGATTGGATCAATTTATCCTTGCTTGTGATGTGCTACGTACATGGGCCATAAATGCTTGACCCATGATCAATCGACAGTGGCTCTTGCGCACACCATGGCTGAATGCACATCATTGCCATGGTGTCCCTTTTGGTCATTGGATGACCTCCCTCAGTGGTGGGCCCCACACCTCATGAAGAGGTTACGTGCAGAACCCTAGCCGATTTAGGCCCACCAAAATCGGATTTTATGAAAGTCAGTGGGAGCCACTTGGGTTTGACCTAGATCAAACTAGGGTGTAATTGACTATTCCCTCCAGCTAATATGAGTGCATGTGATAGGGAGATTCATATGATGAACTCTCTAAAGGCCTTCCATCATTAGCATGAGGATGGGTCCTTCAGTAATGAGGAAACACACCAGAAAATGGGTTATCCATTTGCTGTTGGGTTTGTCTAAGTGTTTCATAAGATGATAGAGGCGTCATAGACCGATGTGGGAGGGGCTTCACCAGAAAATGGGAACTCTCTCACGGTACCTTGGCGTTCACGAACATGATGGGTAAGCACTCACTGGACATAAAGGTTTACCTGAAAATGGCTCTGAACCTTGTCTGATAGAGGCCAAAGGGAAAGCTCATATGATGAGTGGATATGATCCTTCACAGAAAGGTGGTGGGGTTATGCAGCTGAAACAGTTGGCTCCATGCACCCTATGTGATTTCCCACATTTCCAGAGACAACTCGCAGTCTCCGTCACTGAGAAAGGAGGGAAATCTCATAGATGAATAAATGGAAATGGAACGTAGATTAAAATCAATATCTATGTAATGAACATGAATCAAATTAGGTTGTGGACTGATGTTTGCTCTTTTATCAGAAAATGGCAAACGGACAATTTGCAAAGTTGCTTGATGACAACAAGCTAAAGGGCCCAAACTATGCCGACTGGTACAGGAACCTTATGTTGGTCTCAACCTCTGAAAAGTTGGATAAGGTAGCCAAGAATCCTGCCCCGGATCATCCGGGAGATAGGGCTTCTGAGGCTCAAAGAAGAGAATACCAAGAATGGGAGGAGAACAACTCCCTTGCCCGCTGCTATATCATTGCCTCCTTGGACAACCCAATTCAGAGGCAGTTCGATCAGATCGAATTTTCTAAGGACGTATTGGACAGTCTCAAGACAATGTACGAAGAGCAGAATCATTCTACTCGACAGAAGGTCTTGAAATAGTTCATGACCACGCAAATGTCCAAGGGCCAACAAGTTCACGACCATTGTCTCCGGATGATGGGTTATATCAACGAACTGGAGGCTCTTGGATCCGGGCTGGATCTGGTAACACAGATCGATGCTATTCTCAACTCTTTGCCTCCATCCTTTAATCCATTCATCATGAACTACAACATAAACAAGCTGAACGTCAGCTTGCAGGAACTTAGCAATATGTTGCAGAGGGCCAAGGAATAGATTAAAAAGGATGAACCCATTGCCATGCTTGTTGAAACTGGCAAATCGGGCAAGAAAAGAAAGACAAAGAGAAAACCCCAGAAGAAGGCTGCCAAACCCAAGAAACAGAGGATAGACAAGGCATCGGATGCCTGCCACTTCTGCAAGAAGACCGGCCACTAGAAAAGGAACTGCCTTGCCTACCTGGAATCCAAGAAAGGTAATCTCGAAACTTGTGTTATAGAAACCAACTTGTTGGTAGCTTCTGCGTTCTGGTGTATTGACTCCGGGGCTTTAACTCATGCGTGTAACTCATTGTAGGGGTTCAAGGTAAGCAGAAGGCTGAGTGAAGGAGAAGTCACGCTCTACTTAGGGACTATTGCAACTGTTGCAGCCGCGACCATAGGAACTGTGGAGTTACTTTTTAAAGAAGGAACTATTGTACTGAAAGATTGCCTTTATGTACAAAATTTAAGAAGAAATTTGATTTCTTTCTCAAAACTGTGTGTAGATGGTTATTCTGTCTTCTTTAGTAATACGATTACTATTAAAAGAAATAACAGATTCATCGCATATGGGGAACTGGAGAACGGTCTCTATGTTCTACATCCTTCTCTAGAAATTAACATAATCGAAACTACGTCGGCTGAAATCCCCAAGAAGAGAGCCCGAGATACCGTTAATCCCACGTGCCTGTGGCATTACCGACTTGGCCACGTCGGTGTTGACCAAATAACAAGGTTGGTAAAGGATGGTCTTTTGGATTTTCTAACTGTAGAAGATCTTTCCACTTGTGAGCCTTGCCTACAAGGCAAGATGACGAAACGACCATTTAACGGTAAGCCTGAAAGATGTACAGGTACACTTGACCTTATACATACTGATGTATGTGGTCCCCTGAGTGTTAGGACACGGAATCAACACGTGTATTTCATTACCTTCACCGATGACTTTTCACGATATGGTTACGTGTAACTAATGAGACACAAATCTGAATCCTTTGAAAAGTTCAAAGAGTTTAGACAAGAGGTCGAGAAACAGTTAGGGAGAGAAATTAAAGCCCTTCGATCAGATCGAGGTGGCGAGTATCTCTCTAACGAATTCAAGGACTACTTAAAGGACAATGGGATAGTATCACAGTTAGCTCCTCCTGCTACACTACAACTTAACGGTGTTTCAGAGAGGAGGAATAGGACCTTATTGGATATGGTCCGGTCACTTCTCATACACTCAGAGTTACCCACATCCTTTTGGGGTTACGCGTTAGAGACTGCAATTTACGTGCTGAATCGGGTTCCAACCAAATCGGTTCCGAACACTCCATATGAACTTTGGACCAGAAAGAAACCAAGTGTCAGACACTTGAAGATTTGGGGTTGTCCAGCACATGTTAAAAGAACGAGTGCAGACAAGTTGGAATCCAAGACCAGTCGTTGCCTATTTGTAGGCTACCCAAAAGGCTCTATAAGTTACCTATTCTATGACCCAAGTGAGCAGAAGGTGTTCTGCAGTTGAAATGCACAGTTCTTGGAAACCGATTATATCCTGGACACCCATCGTCAGGAAATAGTCCTTGATGAGGAGAGTTCAAGAGCAGTGGGAGATGTCCCACCAGTTCCAGGTAGAGACCAACCTAGAAGATCCACTCGGGTATCCAGGCCACTAGTCCGTTATGTTTATGACCATGATAGTTACCTGGTGGAAACCGTGACTAGTGAAGAGGATCCCGTGACTTACGCGGAAGCTATGTTGGATATAGATTCCTAGAAGTGGGTGGAGGCCGTGAGAGCAGAGATGGACTCAATGGAGACCAATGGAGTCTGGACTCTAGTAGATCCACCCTCCGGGGTAAAAGCAATTGGTTGCAAATGGATTTACAAGAGGAAGAAGGGCCCCGATGGTAAGGTTGAGACCTTCAAAGTTCGTCTGGTGGCGAAAGGGTACACTCAGAAAGAGGGCATCGACTATGAGGAAACCTTTTCGCCTGTGGCCATGCTTAAATCCATTAGGATCCTGCTAGCTGTAGCAGCATACATGATTATGAGATTTGGCAGATGGATGTCAAAACTGCATTCCTGAATGGAGATTTTACTAAAGATATATATATGCAGCAGCCGCAAGGCTTCATTGCTGCAGGTCAGGAAAACATGGTATGTAGACTTAATAGATCCATTTATGGACTTAAGCAAGTTTCTAGAAGTTGGAACATCCGTTTTGACTCTGCTGTCAAATCGTTTGACTTCAAGCAGAATCCGGATGAACCCTGTGTTTACAGGAAGTACAGTGGAGATAAGGTTACCTTTTTGGATTTGTATGTAGATGACATTCTACTCATTGGGAAAGATGTAGGAATGTTAACTACAGTGAAAGTATGGCTTTCAAAACAATTCTCCATGAAAAACCTTGGATAAGCCTCCTATATACTGGGTTTTCGACTCTATAGAGATAGATCGAAGCGGATAATAGGATTATCCCAATCTGCTTACATTGACAAAATAGTGAAAAGATAAAACATGGAAAACTCTAAGAAAGGAAATGTTCCTTTCAGGCATGGAGTCACTCTCTCCAAGAAGATGTCTCTCAAGACTTCTGAGGAGATTGATGGCATGAAAGACTCCCTATGCCTCTGCCGTAGGGAGCATCATGTATGCCATGCTGTGCATTCGTCCTAACATTACTCAGGCAGTGAGTGTAGTAAGCAGATTTCAGGCCAACCCAGGGCAGGAGCACTGGACTGCTGTGAAAAACATACTTAACTACCTTCGAAGGACAAAAGAGTTTTGTCTAGTATTCGACGGTAGTTCACTACAGATCCAAGGGTATACAGATGCCGATTTCCACTCGGATCCAGATGATAGAAAGTCTACATCTAGATATGTTTTCACGATAGGATCGTGTGTTGTTTGCTGGAAAAGCAGCAAATAGGAGTCCACTACAGACTCCACAACCCAAGCCGAACGCATTGCCATAAGTGAAGTTGCCTTATGAATGAAGGTGTTCATTCCTGAATTTGGAATTCAGCACATCACCCATTCCACTGTTGTTTGACAACACTGGACCTACGAGAGGATGATAAGAGGTAGCATCAGTAGAGAATGTGGTAGACCCATTGACGAAGCCACTATCACAGAAAGTGTTTGAGAAACACGTGGAAAGCATAGAACTCCGACTTGTACCTAATTGGACCTAAGTGCAAGTGGGAGTTGTTGGATAGTTTTCTATGCCCTTAGCTTCAATCAGAATGATGTATTTTATGAGTTTATTGTAAATGAATAAAAGTGCATATTTGATTCATGTTCCCTTGCTATATTTCTGTGTAATACCCTTAAACTGGACACTTAATGAAACTCGTGTTAGTTTAGAATGTTCATAGCCAGTGGGTCGGTAATGAAGGGGATGGAATAGGTCGCTTAAATAACAACAACAGAACCGAGTTGGATAAATCCACTCCTCGACTACCTATGCCAAGGCATATCGCCAAAGGAACAAAATACAGCTCAACGAATAGAACGACAAGTAGCTCGCTACATGATTATAGGTGATAAGAATAAAAATTATCATATTTTATCCCTAAATATTCAGTCTTTTATACTTAATTACATAGTTTCAGCGCCGGGTAGTAATTGGAGAATAACTCTCCCATCCAGACTCCGATGGAGATGATTCAAGATGCATTGGAAAGATAAGGAAGAACTCTACAACTTTTATGTTTTGAGTTTTGATAGATTCGGACTACATCAAAGTCAAAATCGGGCCCAAAGTCTGAGAAAATTTGTAGGGAAGCCCAGTTCGCAACAGAAGCCCAATTCGCAGCAGAAGCCTAGTTCACAGAGAAGCCTTGCAGTAGCCCAATTCGTTGAAAAATCCCAATACGAATACAAGAATAAAGAAACTACAAAGAGTCCTATCAGATTTAATTTTCTGATGTAATTCTAGAAAGATAAAGGAGATTGAGGTTACCAGATAAGAGATAGGATATGATTAGATCTAAACTAATCATTAGGAATTATGACTTTCTATTTTTGAGAAAGAACTCCAAAAAGAAGTTGGAAACAGCCCCTCTTCCTAAAGCTATATAAAGGGGGGGGGGGACTAGCACCGGGAATCAATCAATCTCTGGAGCAATCAAAAGTCCTCCAAGAGAGCTTCAGCTTTCAAGGAAGCAGTCAACAACCTAGGAGGAGAAGAAGGTGGCGGCAAGCAGAAGACAAGCTCATCAATCTCAACTTCAAGGGCGACATCATGAGTTCTTTCTTATACCTTGTTTGTTTAATCTTTTTTATCATGAACTAGTTTATTTACAGCTGGGGCTATGGAAAGCCTAATCATGACCATGGATTGAATTTTATTTAATTCAACCAAGCTGTTTTTATTTTCATATTGTCTATGAGTTATTATGCGTAATGCAATTAGGATCTTGGCCACCTCTTAGTTGATTTGGTTTATATGAATGAACCAGAAGGGGAATTCATATAATAGACTAAATAACTCATAGTGTGAATTGAATGGTATATAGGAATATATATACATGATTCATCTGATGATACAGGTTTTTCACATAACTTAATGCATTTTCTATCTCGAGAACTCTAATCGAGGAATTGAAGGGTTACTTGATAGAAGTAGGTTTGATATATCCTGGAAGGGAATATTAAATAAATTAGGAAAAACTTCAGCTTTAGAAAATAATAAATTATCTTGGTTAATTTAATAAATTGATATTCATTGGAAAGGTTAGGTGGACCAATAGTCCTAGCACTTTCAATTAAATCGTTGCAAGTTTAGTCATTGATTACCTCTGTTTTTATCTCTTTTCTTTTTTTATCTTTAATTTTCAGTAGTTCCTATTGTTAGATCCAAAATTTGGTTGTCCAAATAATTGAGGGAAGCTATAGTTCTAATACTTATTTTGTTAAATCCTCGTGGGAACGATATCTTTATACTACTTGATAACTAGTGCACTTGCTAGGGTTATATAATTATAGCTATCAGTAGGCAACAAATCTATAGAAGGTCTTTCACGTTGCCCTATCTACAATGCCTACGCCAAAATGAAGCAGATCGAGTATTACATGAGATCCATTAAAGACTTTGTGGAAGATACTTGGGGGGTAGGGCCCTCTCTCAGAAAGCCTTACGCTAAGGGTACTACTGGCCCACCATGAAAGCAGATGCGATCGAGCTGGTCCAAAAATGTGATAAGTGCCAACGACACGCCAACATCCTACACCAACCAGCGGCCGACTTAAAGTACTTGACTAGTCTGTGGCCATTCGCACAGTGGGGGATAGAGTTGTTGGGCCCCTTCCCGCCAACAAAGGGATAGAAGAAGTTTCAAGTTGTTGTAGTCGATTACTTCACAAAGTGGGTAGAAGCCGAGCCACTAGTCACCATAACAGCTCGATGTTTAGAACTTTTTATAGAGGAATATCGTGTGTAGGTTTGGGCTACCAAGAGTACTGATCTTAGACAATGGCAAACAGTTCGAAGATATCAAATTTCAAGACTAGTTTGCACAAATTGGTATAAAGCAGAATTTTACCTCGATCACTCATCAACAAGCCAATGGGTAGGTCTAAGTAACTAACAGGGCCATCCTCTGTGGTCTTAAAGCTTGGCTTTCCAGAGCTAAAGGTTTGTTGATGGACGAGCTACCCAGTGTATTATGGGCCTATTAAACAACTGTTAAAACAACATCTAGGTGAAAAGCCTTTTAACCTAGAGTATGGAATTGAGGCAGCCATACCAATAGAAATGGAGGTGCCGACCTTGCGACCCAAAACATTTGACGAAGAAAGTAACGAGGATGACCTATGAACCAATCTCGACTTGGTAGAAGAAGTGAGAGACCTAGCCTACATTCGAACTGCATCATACCAACAACAGGTGGCTTGGTACTACAATGCCCGAGTCAAGAGATGGCAATTTAGGTTTGGCAACCTGGTACTCAGGAAAGTCATGGTACCTGAGCCCGGTGTGGTAAAGCTCGATTCGAACTAGAAAGGACCCTACAAGGTCTCCAAAGTTATAGGAGGAAACACGTACAAACTCGAAACACTTAAAGGGAAGGTAGTGCCCCGAGCGTGGAATATAGACAATCTACATAAATACTATCTTTGAAAGAAGTGTTCCGAGCTATGCTCGCGAGTTTGTCAAGTTCCGCTAAAGTATCCAAACTGACCTTCAGCTCGTCCAAAAGGCGCAAGAGATGAACTACTACAAAAAATTTTTTGATAAGGCATTCGACCAACATGACGACACTCTAACCGAGCTGGCATGACAGAGACAAGAAAGAAACCTATCCAAGAAGAAAGCAACAAGTGTAAAAAGCTAACTCCATTAACTAAACAAAAGCCAATGACCGTACATGTACATGTAAAAAAAAAAACTCAATAGTTCGGATATAAAAAGGGCACACAGGCCCAAGAGAAGATTACAGGAGCACGTAGGCTCCCGAAAATGTTAGGAAGTCATCACTGATGAGGGGGATTTTGGTCAACCCACATAATGGTAGACATGTAGATGCTGTCAGAAACACAACGTCCAACTCAGAAAGACAGCTCGCCAGCTCGGCATGTGGCAGTCTATGACAAGCGTACGACCAAGATGAGGCAAGCTCGACCCATCAACAATGACAACTCACCCCGAAATCGTCCCTCGCACCGCGTCCGTTCTAACACCATTACCGCAACTACAGGAACAGCTTATCGAACCATGCGGCACAAGACCCTCGGGCGACCTGTAACCACCGTGCGAATCTAGCAACTAATGGCCCAACACCCCCTAAACTACGGAAACAACTCCATAGAAGACTCAGAGGCGTTGTCTAATGGCACCTGAACATTAGATAACTATAAAAAAGAACCCAGGATCACTCTAAAAGGTATGCACACTGAAGCTCATGAACTCTCTCAAAGATTCTCACTAGATCTCCTTTCTGACTTAAGCATCAGAGCGTTTTCCTAGGTAAAACATACGCAGGCACTCTAACCTATCTTTCTTTACAGCATCTCTCAGTTCGGACTCCTAGCTCGGCATCACAGCTCGGCATTATCAAGACTGAACTAGTTCGAGCCACCTCATCAGACACGAGGGAGTGAGCGAATTGGGCATCATCAATCACCAATAGACAGAACATGCTACTAATCGTTGCCACCCTAGACCTCTTCATTGCCATCGCCATCTTTATTCCCTTCCTCGCCATTGCCCTAAATCTCACCATCATCCTCCTCATCCTCTTCTGGTGTCAGAGGCACCTCATCAACTTGAGTGGCGAGCTCCAACAGCATATTGCCCATAGTGAGGGAGCCAACGTCGAAAGAAGGATGCAGCATTTTCAGGTAACGGTGGTAGAGTTTGAGACCCCTCTTCATAGTAGGAAGACCATCCTCCGCTTTTTTCTTCTCATACTCCAGGGACTTCAAGAAACGAGCAACAACCGCCTCAACTTGGCGGATATCTTGAGTATACTTCAACCGCCTCTCCTCCAATTGACACGCTTGGGCAGCAATGGTGTCCTGGGCCTTAGCCAGCATGTGCTGAGCCTCGGTCAATTTGCGCTGCATTCCTTGATTCTGCTCATAAAACTAGCAACAATCCTCCTCCGAGCTGAGCTAGACCCTCTACATCTTGGCCTACAACGGGCTGATGTTTGCCCGCATCTCACCTCTCTCCTTTTCAGTTGCATGAACATACTCCATCAAGACCTCTCCAAAAGAGCTCGCCTGCCAAAAGAAAGTAAGTATGATTAGAACAGATTTTCCAAAAACAGAAGGACAAAAATCCTGTAAACAGACAAGCTTGAATAATATGGTGAGCCATACGGGCTCTGGCTTCAATGGGGTCTAGACTACGGAAGTAGTGAATGTCCTTAGGGAACAACATCCCCCTAGCCAACCGAATAGCCACCCGAGTGAAGGGATGAGAGATCCATCATATAGATGGCCAAACCCTATAGGAAGGTTGGGCGAAATTTTGAAAATTTCTCTCTCTCCCATCTGAAAATCGCATTACCTATTTTAGAAAACTGCATTTTCAAGGATCAATCTTGAACCTAAGCAAACCAAATCTAAAACCAAAAGGGGAGGAGAGGGATATACCTGATACGGAGTAACAGTAACTCCCAATGAAGGTGCTCACGCCCAAGGAGAAGACCAAAAACTACTCCCACTGAAGATGACACAATGTGATGTGAAGTAGAATCAACAAGATGACTCTTCAACAAGAACTGAATTCTTTAGCAAAAATGTAGTAGAGGGCTGGTGAGCACGACTTCAGATTGCCTCTTCTACCAAGAAGCAATATCAAGAACAATTCTTGACTACTCCCACAAGTGGTGATCGAACTGGGTAGGGGCGGCAAGAACAAGAGAGAAAAGAGCAGAAGACAAAAGCAGTCAAACTATGAGTTGTCTTCTCACTTAATTCAGCAGATTGTGTGTGTGTTTGGAGGTTTACCCTACTCTCCTATTTACAGCCTTAAAGAGAGGATCTCCTAATCCTATTAGGAGTTTCCTAATCCAAATCTTTTATTTGGATCTGGACTCTCTTTAAGAGATAAGGATAATCCCTTATCTTATCTGCAGATAAAGATCAGTCTTCCTAATAAAATTAGGAGTTTCCTGATCCAAATCTTTATTTGGATCTGGACTCTTTAAGTGGATAGGGATAATCCCTTATCCTATATGTTGATCCAAATCTTAGAATCGCCCCTTATTTAATTAATCTTATTAAGCCAATTTGAATGGGCTTTAGGCCCATCAAGTCTATGTGCTTACTTAACCTCTTAACCTGCTACCCATTTGGCTATCCTTGTATGGCGTGGGACCTAAACATTGACCTACACATCAGCCACATGAGTTCAGCTCAGCCATTGTTACAAGGCATGGCTGAATTCACTGTAGGAGATAGTGAACCCCTGAGTCCATCACCAGGGGCTCTTAATGGGCCCAACATTTACACTAAATGGTCATTGGGTCCAGCCACCTTATGAAAACCCAAGGATTGTGGGCAGATGCAAGATTAGCCCATCAGGTATTACCCTCACGAGATTTGGCAAATGGATGTCAAAACTGCATTCCTGAATGGAGATCTTACTGAAGATATCTATATGCAGCAACCGCAAGGTTTCATAGCTGCAGGTTAGGAACACATGGTATGTAAACTCAACCGATCCATATATGGACTTAAGCAAGCTTCTAGGAGTTGTAACATCCGGTTTGACTCTACCGTCAAACTGTTTGACTCTACCGTCAAACTGTTTGACTTTGAGCAAAATCCGAATGAGCCCTGTGTTTATAGGAACACCAGTGGTGATAAGGTTACGTTCTTGGTTCTGTATGTAGATGACATTCTACTCATTGGGAATGATGTAGGAATGTTAACTACGGTGAAAATGTGGCTTTCACAGCAATTCTCCATGAAAGATTTTGGAGAAGCCTCCTACATACTGGGTGTTCGACTCTATAGAGATAGATCGAAGAGGACAATAGGATTATCCTAGTCTGCTTACATTGACAAAATAGTCAAGAGATACAACATGGAGAACTCCAAGAAAGGAAATGTTCCTTTCAAGCATGGAGTCACTCTCTACAAGGGTATGTTTCCCAAGACTCCCGAAGAGATTGAGGGCATGAAAGAGGTTCCCTATGCCTCAGCCGTAGGGAGAGTCCAGATCCAAATATAAGATTTGGATTAGGAAACTCCTAATAGGATTAGGAGATCCTCTCTTTAAGGCTATAAATAGGAGAGCATGGCGGACTTCGAAACATACTCACAGTCTACTGAATTAAGAGAGAAGACAACTCACAATTTGATTGTTCCTATCTTCTGCTCTTTTCTTCCTTTTCTTGCCGCCCCTACCCAGTTCGATCTCCACCTGTGGGAGTGATCAAGAACTATTCTTGATATTGCTTCTTGCTAGATTAGGCAATCTAAAGTTGTGCTCACCAGCCCTCCACTACATTCTTGCTGAAGAATTTTGTTCTTGCTAAAGAGCCATCCTACTGATTCTACTTCACATCACACTGTGTCAACTTTAGTGGGAGCAGATTTTGGTTTTCTCCTTGGGCTTGAACACCTTCATTGGGAGTTACTGTTACTCCGTATCAGGTATATCCCTCTCTTCCCTTTTTGGTTTCAAATCTGGTCTGGTTTGGTTCAAGATTGATCATTGAAAATGTAGTTTTCTAAAATAGGGAATGCGATTCCTAGATGGGAGAGAGAAAATTTTGAAATTTTGTCCGATCTTCCTACAGGGTTCGGCCATCCATATGATGGATCTCTCATCCATTCAATACATGATGCTCCCTATGACTGAGGCATAGGGAACCTCTTTTATACCCTCAATCTCTTCGGGAGTCTTAGGAGACATACCCTTGGAGAGATTGACTCCATGCCTGAAAGGAACATTTCCTTTCTTGGAGTTCTCCATGCTATATCCCTTGACTATTTTTTCTATGTAAGCAGACTGGAATAATCCTATTATCCTCTTTGATATATCTCTATAGAGTCAAAGACCCAGTATGTAGGAGGCTTCTCCAAGATCTTTCATGGAGAATTGCTGTGAAAGCCACACTTTCACCGTAGTTAACATTCCTACATCATTCCCAATGAGTAGAATGTCATCTACATACAAAACCAAGAATGTAACCTTATCGCCATTGGTCTTCCTGTAAAGACAGGGCTCATCCGGATTTTGCTTAAAGTCTAACTGTTTGACGGTAGAGTCAAAACAGATGTTCCAACTCCTAGAAGCTTGCTTAAGTCCATATATGGATCGGTTGAGTTTACATACCATGTGTTCCTGACCTATGGCTATGAAACCTTGTGGTTGCTGCATATATCTTCAGTAAGACCTCCATTCAAGAACACGGTTTTGACATCCATTTGCCAAATCTCGTTGTCATGGTAAGCTGCTACAGCTTGCAGGATCCTAATGGATTTAAGCATGGCCACAGGCGAAAAGGTTTCATCATAATCGATTCCCTCTTTCTAAGTATACCATTTCGCCACTAAACCAGCCTTGTAAGTCTCAACTTTACCATCGGGGCCCTTCTTTCTCTTATAGATCCATTTGCAACCAATTGCCTTACCCAAGGGGGCGGATCTAATAGAGTCCAGACTCCATTGGTCTCTATTGAGTCCATCTCAACTCTCATGGCATTTACTCACTTCAAGGAATCTATGTCCAACATAGCTTCCGTATAAGTCACGGGATCCTCCTCACTAGTCGTGGCTTCCACCTAGTAGCTTTATTGGTCATAGCCGAAATGAACTGGAGGCCTGGAAACCCGGGTAGATCTCCTAGGTTGGTTATTTTTTGGAGCTGGTGGAACATCTCCCACTACCCTTGGGCTCTCTGGTGAGCACATAATTTACCTATAATTTATGAGGATTTTGCATGGAGTTTTATGCCAGTTTAATTAAATTTCGCCTTATTTTAGCTTGATTGCAAGAAAGATTTCAGGGGCAACCAACTCAAGGAAAAGAAGGCAAAGAGCAAGAGAAGAAAGCCCAAAATTTATCAAATTCAGCCCAGCCCAGCCATGAGAGCAATGAAGTATCATTCGGCCCAAGTAGTGCAAGCTAATTCCTTGGGAAAACCTAAGTAAAGAAGCCTAGCAAGGAGAAAATTTTGGCCCAGCAAGAGGAGGCCCATTCTCAGCCCAAAGAACAACTTAGAGTATAGCTAACATGTGCTAAGAAGGAGCTTAATTGCAGCCCAAATAGCAGCCCAAAGGTGCTAGGGGCGGAAACCCTTAGAAGGTTCTTGAGAGAGCACTCTAGAAGGTTCAAAGGGGGTGTAATACACCCCATTCTAGAGGCTTCAAGAAGGGGCAAGAGCTCCCTTGAAAATCTATATAAGGAGGCCTCTAGAGGGGGGAGAGGTGTTCAACTGCTGGAGATCAAGGCTCTCCCACTCCTAGAGGTTAGAACACCTTGAAAAGAAGAGAAGAGAAGAAGGGCTTGGCACAAGGAGGAGAAGAAGAAGGGCTGAGGAGTTCAAGTCAAGCTAGCAAGAAGAGAAGGTGGGTTCGAAATTGGGGGCTGAGGAGTTCAAGTCAAGCTAATAATTCCATTCTAGTTTCATTTTCCTTTGATTCGAATTCAGCTTCCTTGTTGTAATTATTTCTTTCTCCCTCTTCCATTCTTTCTTGATGTAATTAAGTTTGTAAAATTTCAGATCAGCAATCAATTTCTTTTTGATTCATTCGAATGGGTGTGAATTGTTCTTGAAGTTTCTTGAATATGGGTTAATTGTAGATCAATTTAGCCAATTAAACTTTCAAAACTCATATCTGATTTCTTAGATCTAAGATTGCAAGATCTGAATTGCTTGAAAGAGAATTCAGATCTGCAATTTTTCAGATTGGCCAAATAGATCTACGCTTGGAATTCTTAGAGTGCTTGAGAAAGACTCTAGGAATTCAGATCTACTATTCAAGAATTGAATTGGATGCAAGGTTAGAGATAACTTGCACAATTCAATTGGTGATCAATTTAGATTTGAATTGATGCCTTAGAAGTGTTTGAAGAAACGCATGCAAGGGGATTAGATTCTTGCTAGAGATTGAAGAACCGTCACTCATGCATAGGATGAACATGCGCTTCGGAGAGGCTGTTCATGACCTTGGGGTTTCACCAAACCAAGGCTCAATCATGATCTATTCGAATGATTCAATTTGATTGATTGCTGAATTCTGAGATTGATATTAACTATTTACTCTTCTAACCTGAATTGAAGGCAATTGGGCCAATAATTTAGATAGATTTCAGTTTAGAATTTTTAGCTTTTGAATAAAGTTTTGATTTATTGTTGATCAGATAAGAAGTGCCCAGTTTAGTATTGGTAATGGTTTCCTAAATCCTCGTGGGAACGATACTTCACTCACTACTTTATTACTTGAACGGCTAATGCACTTGCTAGTGTCACAATGAGCCACATCAAGTTTTTGGCGCCGTTGCAGGGGATTTAGGGAAACAATATTAGGAAACATTGAGCATTCTTAATTTGATCTCATTCAGCATTGCATTCATAGTTGGTTTAATTTGCTTAATTTTTCATCAGCTTGGATTGCAACTGTTGTACTACTGTAGTTATGTTTTAGTAGATTACTTTCTCTTCCTTGTTTCAGTTTAATTTTAATAAAGGGAGACCTGTTTTCCTTTCTATCTTGAAGTTATTGTCTTCTAAAAAAATATATATTTTAAAAACATGAGTGTTGCAGATCTGAGTTGCATTCGGCACTCAGATCTGCTATAGTAGAACTACAACACTCAGCCGAAAAAAATCTACTTATGTTTCAGCCCTTTATTATTTTTCTTTCCTTACAAAAAGAAAAAAAATATAGAAAATGAAAAGAAGAAAAAAGAAGAACCATATAAACAAAAGAATGGAAAGTAAGGATTCAGATCAGAACTCAGATTTGAGTTCTGCTATAGCAGATCTGCAATAGTTCAGATCTGAGTTCAGGAACTCAGACCTGAACCGAGGTAAGTTTGAGGGTAATTGGGGGTCATCACCACCCCAATTCACCCTAGGACACATCTGCTATCCCCCAAGAACAAGTGGATAGCCATGGTTGAAGAAATTCCGATCTGAAATCACCCAGATCTGAACTGGGGTTGTGAATAGAGCAGGTTACAGGGCAGACTTTGCAATGTTAGATAACTTGTACTCTGATCTTTCTGAGCTGATTTGGTTGAGGAAAAGTATATTTAATCTGAGAATTTTTTATGCCTCAAGAGATTTCATGCAAAGTGGCACTTTCACACCTTTTTTCTATTAGAATTCAGACCTGTAGCAAGGCTGCTACAACAGACTTGCTATAGCAAGGCTGAATCAGGGCAGGTTTTGAACAGGTTTGTATTACAATTAACATTACTAAATTGGCATTGTAAATGGTCCTGGGCTGATCTTTGAAAATTTTCAAGTTAGATAGCTCTGATTTCAGCTGTGCATGAATAGAAAGTCTAAAGATTTGGACCCAATTCAGATCTGCTACTGCTGCACTATAGCTTACAATACAGCAGACCTGAATTTGAAATTGTGTGGAATGAATGTTTTGTCTACTGCTGCACTATGGGTTGCTATTGGATGGTTTTGACTTATGAGCATTTGTACGGATTCATAGGAAGTCTAACCCGAGATATTGAATGGATTAAATGTGAACTGAACTGCTTTCAATAGCATCACCATATACAGGTCAACATCAGACCTGATTTAAGGTCAATAGAATTCTTTAAAATTATGAAGCCATACACCTGCATAAGCTTACAAACCTGAATCCAAACCTGACTCCGGTCTGGTTGTAGCCCAATTTAGGTCCTCTGAAGGCACATTGACAATTCAGCTTTGATAAGCAGCCCACAGTATAGCAGATGTGAATGGTGATGTGCAATAGTTCCAATAAGTATATTCAATTCAGTCTCCAATTATTATGGTTTGTTAATTGTAGATTTGAACTCAAATAAATTCTATCTGAATTCAGATGCTACAATTAAGGGATGTAAATAAGATTGTTGGTTTGGATTCCCTTTTTAATAATCAAAATCATTTATAAAAGCAGTGGTTATTTGAATGCTAATAACCACTGATTTCAGTATAAATGATTAGTGTAATTTCAGATATGAACTCAGATCCAAAGGTGACTGTTCTCAGTAGGTAAGTTTGTAGATCTGATTTCAAGTCTTTGCAATTTATTGAGGCATACAAGACATATAAGTTGGGACTTGAAATGAGAAGTCTTAAACTCTTGAGTTCAGACTTATTTCAGACCTAATTGCCTCATAATTCAGACTTATTGATGTTAGGTTTTTTTTGTAAGACTGTTCTCAAAAGCTATGACTTCAGTTCTGATTCTATTAAGAGCTTGAAGAGCAGCCTAAAGATACTAAATTCAGCAATTGATTTTAGATCTAATTACAGTAGATGTTAGATATGTTTACTTCTATTTAGTCTAGAATAGTTTGTAATAAAATCCATTGCTAATTTAGCTAGCTTTCTTTTTCATTACTGATCTACTTCACACTTGAATGCTGGTTTTTAGTAATGGAGCTCTGTTTTTTCTAGTTTATAAAAAAAAAGAGAGAGAGAGAGAGAAAAAGAGAGAAGCAAATGACTTTGGTTTGTCTTCTTAAATAGGAATTACTTGGCTTTGTAAACTTTTCTTGTATAGCTAGTAAATTAGGATTACTTACATTCTTTTGAATTGTGAAGAGTATTCTTTTTATTATTTGGTTTAAATTATTTTTAGTTAGAACAAAGCTCCTGATCTCTCTTGCAAGTAAATTCTAGCAAAAGAGGCTCCCACCAAAAGAACTCTTGCATATTTGGAAATTAATCTTCAGGAAGTCCTCTTTACCCTTCTCTTTACTTGATATTGCTCTTGTTGTTGTTTTTTTTTTTTTTTTTTTTTTTTTTTTTTTTTTTTTTTTTTTCTGTTGATCCCTAACACTAGGAACATTGAGGACAATGTTCATCTTAAGTGTGAGAGAGTGAGCCTGAGGCTAGTGTGTGGGGGTTGAAACCATGACCTCATTCACCCCAACACACATATGCAGGCAATGACATATCCAAGTAGACTGGGACCCCTCAAGTTCATTGCTATTTATTAGGTGATTTTTAAGAAGGAATACAAAGAGTTAAGGGAGACCAATGTATGTATTAGTTTTTATTCCTGTGAATAATTCGATTTAGTACATGCATGAGGTTAAGGGGGGGCTGAATTTGTCTTTCATCTTGACTAGCCTAACTACCTCCATGTGTATGAAAGCTCTTGATTGTATCATTAAAGGTCAGTCGAGCTAGGTCACATCTAAATTGCTGATGCATGAGATTCAACAAATGCAAAAGGGACAAAGCCCAAATTGACTCCGCTATTCTAAGCTAAATAGTAAAAATAGCAGCTTAGAACATGAGTCTTGCTATCTATCTCAAGCTTGTAACCATTGTGAGATGGAGCATAAAATGCACTCACACCAAAAAAAAAAAAAAAAAAGAAAGAAAGAAAAAGAGAGGTGTGAGATGGAGCATAAAATGCACTCACACTAAAAGCGGAAGAAAAGGGTGAGATGGAGCATAAAATGCACTCACCCCATAAAATGCACTCACTATTCTTGTATTTCAATTTAGAGCACGAAAGAAGGCGTCAGGGGAAAAGCAAGGCTAATCGGGTAATTTTACACAATTTCGGCACCACGAGATAATTTGGGCATAACTCTCCCATCCGGATTCCGATTGAGAAGATTCAAGATGCATTGTAAAGATAAGGAAAAACTCTACAACTTTCATGTTTTTAGTTTTGATAGATTCGGACCGTATCAAAGTAAAAATTGAGCCCGCAGTTTAAGGAAATTTGTAGAGAAGCCCAGTTCGCAGCTGAAGCCCATTTCGCAACTGAAGCCCAGTTCGCAGAGAAGCCTTGCGGTGGCTCAATTCGTTAAAGAAGCCCAATACGAATGCAAGAATAAGAAACATCAAAGAGTCCTATCAGATTCAATTTCCTGTTGTATTTATAGAAAGATAAAAGAAGATTAGGATTACCAGTTAAGAGATAAGGATAGACCAGATCTAATCTAACAATTATCTATTAGAGAACTGATCTCCCAAAGGAGAAATAACACCTTAGAGGAGCAAGAGAAAGTTCCCTCCTAAAGCAATAAAAAGGGGGCGAACTAGCACCTATCATCAAAAGCCTCCAAGAGAGCTTCAACCTTCAGAGAGAGACATCAGCAACCAAGGAGGAAGAAGCAGAGTTCGCCCCCCTCTCATCTGGAAGTTGCGATTTCATCATGGAGTGTCTGTAAGTTTTTATTTATGGTTGAAGGGTTAGGGAAGCTTTGATTCTTTAAACATTATGAGATCTAATTGATTCTTATGTCAGTTCATTGTTTATGGGTATTCATATGTTTTCTGCGATTAACTGTGAGGATTATTTTTATTGATTAAGCAAGAAGGGCCCCTTGCTCATTCAATGCAAATAATCTATGGCCGATTGAACCTCTAGTTTCGTATATGATTGGTAGGTTCAATCATGGTGGCAACTAACAGAAATTGATTACAAAAAAGTTTTCGATCTATTTTAGGAAAATGTATGATCTGGTTTAAACGGTCCAAGCTTGTGAGGTCGTTGACCAGAATTGAGTGTCTCCCCTCTTAATGCTATTAATAGATTAAATCCTAAGAGCTTGTTTAGGACTGTCTATTAATAAGAGAAGCAATTAAAGAGCTTGTTTTGGTTGTCGAATAATACGAGTAGAGGCTGGTTGTTAGAGCTTGTTAATGACTATAACCAATTTATTCGTAAACATATGAATCTATCTTTGCATCAATGATCAATGATAAGAATCAAAGTTGAACTTGTCCCTTCAACTGGAAGCTACCTCTCATCGATTTGATCTCTTGCTTTCTATTATTTCCTGTTATTTTCTTTATTTCATCTTATTTTCCTTATCTGCACAACCCCCTACTTCGATTACTCGGAAATAAATCCACCCAATCCCTGTGGAGACGACCTTGCTCATCACTATCTACAAATTATTTAATTGGAGCAAGACTATTTATCTTTGGTTGGATTTGACATCCACCACTGTAGCTGCAACTGTTGCAGAAGTCCCCAAGTAGAGCATCACTTATCCGTCACTCAGTTTTTTGCTTATCTTGAACCCCTACAGTGAGTTACACAC
The DNA here is from genome assembly GCF_055504915.1 of Nelumbo nucifera. NCBI lineage: Eukaryota > Viridiplantae > Streptophyta > Magnoliopsida > Proteales > Nelumbonaceae > Nelumbo > Nelumbo nucifera. The sequence continues at coordinate 69,288,719 of NC_142652.1, forward strand.
ATGAGTTGAAGCCCCAGAATCAGTACACCAGGAAGCAGAAGTGCAAAAAATGGGCTTTATGATAAAATATTCAAAATTACCTTTCTTCTTAGTCTCCAGAAATTGAGGACAATTCCTCTTCCAGTGGCCGGTTTGCTTGCAGAAGTGACAGGCATCCGATGCCTTATCCTTCTTCTGCTTTTTAGCTTTGCTACATTTCTTCTGAACCTTCCCTTTAGCCTTCCGCTTTCTCTTGCCTGACTTTCCACCTTCAATAAGCATGGCTATCGGCTTATCCTTCTTAATCTGTTCTTCTGCCCTCTACAACATATTGTTGAGTTCCTAAAGGCTAACGTTTAGCTAATTCATGTTATAGTTCATGATCAACTGATTGAAGGAGGGAGGCAAGGAATTGAGGACAACATCAATTTTGGTGTCATGGTCTAGCCCTGACCTGAGAGCCTCCAGTTCATTGATATAACCCATCATCTTTAGACAATGGTCATGAACCTGTTGGTTCTCGGTCATTTGTGTGGTCATAAACAATTTTAAGACTTTTTGACGAATAGAATGGTTATGCTCTTCATACATAGTCTTTAGACTATCCAATATATCATTGGACACTTTGATCTTATCGAATTGTCGTTGTATCGAATTATCTAAAGAGGCTATAATATAACACTAGGCAAGAGAGTTTTTCTCTTCCCATTCTTGATACTCTCTTTGTCGGGCCTTAGAAGCCTTGTCACCCGGACGATCCGGAGCAGGGTTCTTAGCAATTTTGTCCAATTTCTCGGATGTTAGGACCAGCATAAGGTTTTAGAACCAGTCAGCATAATTAGGGCCCTTGAGTTTGTTATCATCCAATAATTTGGTGAAGTTTCTGTTTGCCATTTCTGGTAAAGGCAAGGCAGATTTGTAAGTCCACAACCTAATTGATTCATGCCATCACATAGATATGGCTTTTAATCTATGTTTCATTTCCATTTTGGGCATCTCTGAGATTCCCTTCAATCTCAGTGATGGAGACAGTAAAATTTTTGTAAAGGATCTCATCCACTCATCTTATGAGCTTTCCCTTTGGCCTCTATCAGACAAGGTTCATAGCCATTTTAGGTTAAACCTTTCTGTCTAGTAAGTGCTCACCCATCATGTTCGTGAACTCCAAGGTACTGTGAGAGAGTCTTCCATTTTAGGATAGGCCCCTCCCACATCAGTCTATGATGCCCCTATAATCTCATGAAGCAATCCAGCCAACTGCATTAGTAGATGGATAGCCCAATTTTATGTTGCATCCCCACCAACTAATACATTCAACCTTCATACTAATGATGGAAGGCATTTAGAGAATTCATCATATGAATCTCCCTATCACATGCACTTATATTTTTAGAAGGGAACGAATAATTATGCCCTAGTTTAATTTAGGTCAAACCAAAGTGGCTCCCACTAGCTTTCTGGCGGGTTGTCGAAGCCCTCAAAATTAATGCTAGTCCCACACTAAAATTTTTGTAATAATAGTGGTACTAGGTCGAATCCCATAGGGAGCTAAGGAATAATTTCTCAGCCGAATGATTAATATAATGGAGTGGGAAAAATAATTAAAATTTCTAAAAGAACAAGAAAACAATAGCAATATCAAACAAAAGAAATCAGTCTTACCGAATTCTGATTCAAGGGTTCGGATTAATCAATTGGTCATCGATCATAGGTAGACTTCAGCAGTCTTGCAATTCAAGCATTTAACCTTAGATTTATTAGGATAGCCATAATAAACCTTGTGTTTTCCTAAATCAGCTGACCAAACCCAGCATTCGATCAACACTTATCACTAATCGACTGGGTATGATAGCGTTCCATATCAATTAGTGATAGCATTAAGCTTTGTGAAAATAGTTAAACCAAAATAACAATAACTGAGATAGCTGCAATTATTGAATCTTGTTCCATTGATTCCCTTAGGTTAAAACATGTCAATACATTGGTCAAAAGTTGTCACAAACAATTGACCCAGAAAGATATTAACCTAATTGCTACTTGTACCACTATTCGTGACAATTACGGATCACCGAACCATGGATAGTAGTAGGAAAATCAACATTAATTAATTTGTCAGACTAATTAACATTAACATCCATTGAGAATATGCACAAGAACCAATGAGTACTTGAATTAAAAAAGCATGAACTTGAGTTAAATACAGAACCTCACGATGACACAATCGAACCTCCCCCCCTTGAACCAGAAAAGAAAAGCTTAGTTGCTCATGATTTTCGAACCCTCCAGGATTTGCTTCTCTGTAGGCCGAACTGATCTTCTTGAGTTGCTTGATGCTTGATTGCTAGATGATTGAGTTGATGCCTAAAGCTGGTCCGCCCCCCCGCCCCCCCTTTATATAGCTTTAGGAGGAGGGTCTCTCTCCAACTCCTTCTAGGAGATTAACCTTAGCTAGATAGTCCTGATCTGTTTTGAACTAATCCTATCCTATCTCTTATCTAATGATCTAGTCCCAATCTTCTTATCTCTCTAGGATTACATTCAAAACTTTAGATCTGATAAGACTCTCTCTCAGGAGATTACATTCGAAATTGGGACTCTTGGCACTTGAATTCGAGTTGGGCTGCTTTAAAAACTTGGGCTGCTACAAGGCTCTTCTGCGAGTTGGGCTTCAGCTGTGAAATGGGCCTGGCTGTGAACTTTCTCCGACTTCGGGCCCAGTTTTGTATTCGATGCGGACTGAATCTGTGATATCCCAAAACATAGAAGTTGTGGGCCTTTCTTTCGTCTTTCTGATGCCTCTTGAATTGTCCAATTCGGAGTCCGGAATTGAGAGTTATGCTCAGATTACTGACTATTCGTATGATTGCTACCCTACAAAACAAAGGTAAATGGGTTGTTCGTATGACTGCTATCTGAAATTAAACAACTTATGCAAGACAATCAAGAATCAGTAAATGGGTTGTTTGTATGACTGCTACCCTGCAAAACAAAGATCAGTTCACAGTATGCAGTTTCCAAAACTGCAAATCACAGATTTCTAAACCTGAATCTGCGAAATTCTCTCCCTTGCGCTTTCTGCTTCGTCCTTGAATGAAATAAAGTAGACAACCTAATTTTATATTAATATTACATCTGATTTGAATTCCTATACATTCTGCCTAAAAATTAAAATAAAATTAATTATAGACCAAAATTGCATAGAACAAATTAGTAGGTGCACAAATTTCTTGCGCAAATTAAAGAATTCGATCTCCACCATACGAACAACCCAAAAACCAAGAAAAATATATAGAATAGTTCTAAATATTAATCAGATTAATAAAGATTTAGTTTTAGATCATTCGCCCAAAAACTAGGAACCAATTTCCTAGAAAAATGTTAACTACGCAAATCGGGTAGAACGCCTTCTGCCCATTTGCGTAAGTCCAGATCTGGTTTAATTCGGTTCAAGATTTAACCCTGGTTCTGATACCACTAAGGGGATGAGAGATCCATCATATGGATGGCCGAACCCTACAAGAAGGTTGGACAAAATTTTGAAAATTTCTCTCTCTCCCATATGGGAATCGCATTCCCTATTTTAGAGAACTGCATTTTCAAGGATCAATCTTGAACCTAACAAGACCAGATCTGAAACCAAAATGGAAGGAGAGGGATACACCTAATACAGAGTAACAGTAACTCCCAATGAAGGTGCTCATGCCCAAGCAGAAGACCAAAAACTGCTCCCAATGAAGATGACACAATGTGATGTGAAGTTGAATCAACAGGATGACTCTTCAACAAGAACCGAATTCTTTAGCAAGAATGTAGTAGAGGGCTGGTGAACACGACTTCAGATTGTCTCTTCTACCAGGAAGCAATATGAAGAATGATTCTTGATCACTTCCACAGGTGGAGATCGAACTGAGTAGGGGCGGCAAGAACAGGAGAGAAAAGAGCAAAAGACAAAAGCAGTCAAACTGTGAGTTATCTTCTCTCTTAATTCAGCAGACTGTGAGTGTATTTGGAGGTTTGCCCTGCTCTCCTATTTATAGCCTTAAAGAAAGGATCTCCTAATCCTAATAGGAGTTTCCTAATCCAAATCTTTTATTTGGATCTAGACTCTCTTTAAGAGATAAGGATAATCCCTTATCTTATCTGTAGATAAAGATCAACCTTCCTAATCAAATTAGGAGTTTCCTGATCCAAATCTTTATTTGGATCTGGACTCTTTAAGTGGATAGGGCTTTAGGCCCATTAAGTCTATGTGGTCACTTAACTTCTTAACCTGCTGCCCAATTGGCTATCCTTGTATGGCATGGGACCCAAACATTGATATATACATCGACCACATGGGTTCAGCCCAGCCTTTGTTAGGAGGCCTGTCTGAATTCACTATAAGAGACAGTGAACCCCTGAGCCCATCACCATGGGCTCTTAATGGGCCCAACATTTACAACAAACGGTTCTTGTGTCCAGCGACCTTATGAAAATCCAAGGACTGCGGGTAGATGCAAGATTAGCCCATCAGGTATTACCCTCAATGGTCTTACACTTAACCTCTCAGCCCATAATGATTAAACACTACCCGACAAGAGAGGACCTCTCCCTCGGTTGCAAGGTGCAGTGCCACACTCTCTACTCACATGGATCATGGAAATTAAAACCATTTGCAAACATTTTGAAACAAGAATATATATGTTTATCTTTATATAAATATATTTTGCAAAAACAATTTTTAACGGTTGAAATCAACTGCCGGCAGTTTATGTTTCCATCAGAGAGAGTGCATCCTCGATCATTCACTTTTTTCGACAAAGGGGCTGATCTTGTCACTATGATCACCCACTCAAATGAATTCTCAAACTGTCCCAACATACCTAGGTTTTGACCCCCTCTAAGAATCTCACTGATTGACATATCAATGATAGCCCAATCTGACACCTAGTGCAGTAACTTAATCGAGTCTAGGGGTCAGGTGTAACATTCCATTTTTGCCCATGTATCTCCAAGATCCAAGGCAATACTGGAATTTTGGTCCGGTTCAGGGTTTCAAGAAAACCCACACTGCATGTACCTCAGGTCTCATCACTTACTGAGGTCCCCTCGATTGAGGAGTGGTGATCCACCCTTTGCTTCTTCCTCGAAGCCTTCTTCTCCTTGTTAAGTGCCAACATATAATCCTGTTAGATAGTTGTATGCCCTTAGCTCTAATCTAAATGATGTACATTATGACATTTATTGTAAATGAATAAAGTACATATTTGATTCGTGTTCTTGTGGTGTGTTTCTTTGTAATACCCTTAAACTGGACACTTAATGAGACTCGTGTTAGTTTAGAATGTTCACAGCCGTTGGATAAGTCTGGGGAGATTTATCCTGCTAAGGCTGACACTGGTGTGCTGCCAAGTGTTGGGGTGGCCTGTCTTAGCTACCAGGGTGAGACCCGAAGCACATGCAGTGTAGGATTACTTGAAACCTTGAACCAGACAAGATTTCCAATATTTCCCTGGACCTTGGTGATTGGTGGGAAAAACTGGAAAGTTACACCTGACCCCTAGACTCGATTATGATACTGCACTAGGTTTCGGATTGGGCTGTCTTTGATATGCCAATCAGTGAGATCCTTAGAGGGGGTCAAAACCTGGGTATGTTGGGATAGTTCGAGAATTCATCTGAGTGGGTGATCATAGTGACAGGATCAGCCCCTTTGTCGGACAAAGGTAATGATCGGGGATGCACTCTCTCTGATGGAAACCAAGACTGCCGGCAACCAATTTCAATCGTTGAGATTTGTTTTGCAAAATATATTTTATATACGAATATTGATGTGAATATAAATTACAATCTTTTATCCCTAAATATTCATTATTTTACACTTAATTAACACTTAATTGGACGGACTCATTACTCTTGTAATTTGATTCAGGGCAAGCAAAAACACGACGGGAGGGAAAACAAGGCTAATCGGATGATTTTGCACAATTTCGGAACCGTTCAGTAATCTGGGCATAACGCTCACATCCGGACTCTGATTGGGATGATTCAACATGCACCGGAAAGAAAAGGGAGAATTCCACAACTTTCATGTTTTTGGTTTTGGCAGATACGGTCTGAATCGAGGTCAAAATCGGGCCCAAAGTTGAAGCAAATTCGTAGAGAAGCCCAACTCACAGCTAAAGCCCAATTCGCAGAAAAGCCTTGTAGCAGCCCAATTTTTTAAAGAAGCCCAACTCAAATTCAAGAATAAAGAGTCTTATCAGATTTAAATTTCAAATGTAATCCTAGAAAGATAAAGAAGATTGAGATTAGTAGATAAGAGATAGGATAGGATTAGATCAAAACTAATTAGGACTTTCTATTTTTGGGGAATGAACTCCTAAAAGGAGTTGGAAACAGCCCCACCTCCTAAAGCTATATAAAGGGGGGGGGGACTAGCTTTAGGCATCAATCAATCCATCTTGGAAGCAAAGCAAGAAGGAGAAAAAGAGGAAGGCGGCGGCAAGGAGAAGACAAGCTCATAGATCTCAGTTTCAAGGGCGACATCATGAGTTCTTTCTTACCCCTTGTTTGTTTTATTTCCTTTATCATGGATTAATTTATTTGTAGCTAGGGCTGTGGAAAGCCTAACCACGACAATGGATTGATTTTTATTCTGATTTATCCAAGATTGTTATTTTCATATTGACTACGAGTTATTATGCATAATGCAATTATGAGCTTGATCACCTCTTAATTGATTTGGTTTATATGAATGAATCGAGAGAGGAATTCATATAGTGGACTAAATAATTCATAGTGTGAATTGAATGGTATATAGGAATATGTATATATATATATATATATATATATGATTCATCTGATGACACAGGTTTTTCATACAACTTACTGCATCTCTATCATGAGAACTGTAGTCGAGAGATCGAAGGGTTATTTGATAGAGGTAGATTTGATATATCTTGAGAGGGAATATTAGATAAATTAGGAAAGAATTCAGCTTATGAAAATAATAAATTATCTTGGTTAATCTAATAAATTGATATCCATTGGAAGGGTTAGGTGGACCAATAGTCCTAGCGCTTCCAATTAGATCGTTGCAAGTTTTGTCATTAATTGCCTTTGTTTTTATTCTTTCTTTTTCTATCTTTTCAGTAGTTTCTATTGTTAGAATTCAGTTGTTCAAATAATTGAGAGAAGCTATAGTTCTACTACTTATTTTGTTAAATCCTCGTGGGAACAATATCTTTATACTACTTGATAACTAGTGCACTTTCTAGGGTTATATAATTATAGATATCAAGTTTTTGGTGCTGTTGTCGGGGATTTAATCCTAAAATAATATTAGAACTTGTTAACCTTGGTTAATTTGGACTTTTATTTTTTTTATCATTATTTATTCGAATTCTTGCTTAGTGTATGACACACACTAGAAGAGAAGAACTAGCGGAATTTGATCATGAGATAGAGAGAACCCTTCGCATACTGCAAAGAGCCAACAAAAGTAAAGAAAGAGAGACGGTTGAAGAAGGTGAACCAGCAGAAGAAGAGATGGTAGAAGCAAATCGAACTCTTTTGAACTATGCTTCTCCAACAATGGATGGGGCTACTTCTTGCATTTGCAAGCCAACAATCCAAGCCAATAATTTCGAGTTCCAGCCTGCGATCATCCAAATGATCCAAACGAGTATTCAGTTTAGTGGGTTTCCGAGTGATGATCCTAATGCACATCTTGTTAACTTCCTAGAAATATGCGACACATTCAAGCTTAATGGAGTTAGTGATGATGCTATTAGGCTTAGGCTCTTTCCATTCTCATTACGTGATAGAGCTAAGGATTGGCTTAACTCACTCCCTGTAGGAAGTATCACTACTTGGAATGATTTGACTTAAAAATTTTTGGCCAAGTATTTTCCTCCCTCTAAAATAGAAAAATTGATTAATGATATCACTACTTTTGTTCAACTAGAGAGGGAATCTTTGTATGAGGCATGGGAACAATTTAAAGAGATGCTTAGGAAGTGTCCTCACCATGGAATACCAGTTTGGTGTCAAATTCAAACTTTTTATAATGGTATTTTTCCATCTAATCGCTCCATTATTAATGCAGCTGCAGGTGGCACAATCATGAGGAAAACTCCAGAGGAAGCCTATGGTCTCGTGGAAGAAATGGTATCAAATAGCGACCAATGGAATAATGACCGAACTGATTGAAAGGGAGTACACCATATAGATTCTTTTGCAGCTTTATCTGCTCAACTTGCTAGTTTGAATAAAAAACTAGACAATCTTAGTGTTGCAGCAATAAATGTGTCATCTAGTAATCCATGTGATCTTTGTAGCCAATTAGGACATATTAATTCTGATTGTCCGGTAGGTAATCCTTTTGCTTTGCATGAAAGTGCTAATTTTATTTCTCATGGTGGCAGGCCGAATTTCAACCCCTATTTGAACACATACAACCCAGGGTGGAGGAGTCATCCGAACTTTTCATGGAACAACAACCAACAAAAAGCACCCTTGGGATTTCAACAACAGCTGCCCCCGCAAGAAAAGAAAGGAAATATAGAGGAAATGATTTCTAAGTTCATTAATGTTGCTGATGCAAAGTTCCAAGATCAAGAAAATATATTCTTAAATCAAGAAGCATCTATTAAGAATTTAGAAGTCCAAATGGGTCAGATTGTGAATTTGTTGTCAGAAAGAAGAGAGGGACGATTGCCTAGCAATACAGAGAAGAACCCAAGGGAGCAAGTGAATGCCATTGCTTTAAGAAGTGGAAAGACTATTGGCGAGACCCAAAATGATGATTAGAAAGCTGAAGTAGCCGATTCACAAAAGGAGACCGAAGGGAGTACACCTAAACTGAATTTAGATGCTATTAAACTCCCTCTCCCCTACCCTAGAAGAGTTTTGAAAGCTAACTTGGATAAACAATTTGAGAAATTTTTAGAAGTGTTTAGAAAAATTCATATTAACATCCCTCTTCTTGATGTATTGTCGCAGATGCCAAAATACGCCAAATTCTCGAAGGAGGTGATGTCAAATAAAAGGAAAGGGGAGGAATGCGAGATGGTGAAATTAAACGAAGAGTGCTCAGCCATTCTCCAAAATAAATTGCCCCCAAAGCTTAAGGATCCAGGGAGTTTTTCTATACCTTGCACCATAGGAAATACTGAATTTGAAAAAGCCTTATGCGATTTAGGTGTCAGTATAAATCTAATGTCATATTCTATTTTTGAAAAACTTGGATTGCATGAACTAACATCTACTACTATTACTCTGCAATCAGCTGATAGAAGCATTAAATATCCTAGGGGAATAGTAGAAGATGTTTTAGTCAAAGTGGGAAATTTTATTATTCCTGCTGATTTCATTGTGTTGGATATGGAGGATGATAGGACAATGCCTTTGATTTTAGGGAGACCTTTTCTTGCTTCTGGTAATGCTTTAATTGATGTGCAGAAAGGTCTACTTACTCTTAGAATCAATGGTGAAGAAGTAGTATTTAATGTATTTAAAACCATGAAGTATCCCAACACAATTGAACATGAAATATATGCAATTGATTGCATTGATGTTTGGGCAGCTGAAGTCGATACAAATGATCCTTTAGAACGTTGCAGTCTTAATTCTTGTAAAAATGTGTAGGTCTTGGATGAAGAAGTTAAGGATGTTTTGAACTATTTGGAGGCCGGTTAGGAAGAGTGCAAGCCAAGACAAAGAAAAATTTTTACCATTGGATGGACCGACCTCTACCAAGCAATTGCGACTTTCCATTGAAACACCTCCAGCTCACACAAAACTCCTCCCATCCATTGTGCAGGCCCCTATTCCAGATCTAAACCCACCCATGATGGAGGAGAGGGGAAAACATCAGAAGTTGCAACTACAAGACCTGGAAGATCCGGTTTATGATTAAACACAAGGAAGTTTGTTTTTTTTTCTTGTTTTTTTTTACATTTATAGTTAAGTTATTTCCACCTTTTCTTTTTACCTTACATTGAAGACAATACTTAGACTAAGTGTGGGGGGGAGAGTATAGGATTTTATTTCAGTTAAAAAAAAAGAACAAATAAAAAATAAAAAAAATCAAAACCTCAACTCTTTTGAAATCAATTGAAACAATGTTCTAGGAAAATTCTTGTGAACCTAGTAATGAGGTACGATCAAGGAGTACATGACTTATCTGAAGCCATTTCTAGTTAAGCTAGTCCTAAATTCAGTTTTAAGTAAATGGGGTAGTTGTTTTACCATTGCTACAATTGGTAGGATGGAGCATAAAATGCACCTACTAGCCAGCTAATTCAGTAGTAGGATGGAGCATAAAATGCACCTACTAGCAACAAATTCAACAGTAGGATGGAGCATAAAATGCATGTACTGGCCGAGTGATCCAAAAGTGAGACGGAGCATAAAATGAACTCACTCCCGATAAAAAAAAAGAGAGAGAGAGAGAAAATAAAAGAGAGGTTTTCCCTAATTTACTACTTGGTTTGCAGTACCAAAAATTGGATTTACTGATGAATGAGTCCTGTATGACTTGGTTGTGTTAATTTAACGGGTTGCAATAGTTAACCTAGAATATTTGTGGAAAAAGATGAAGGAGAGTTGAGTTTAAAAATAAAAAAATCAGTAGGATAGTTAGTTTGTTCTTGTTTTATTTTGTCTTGCTCGAGGACGGGCAAAGCTTATGTGTGGGGGGATCTGATGTGAATAAAAATTACCATATTTTTGTTAGATAGTTTTGTATGCCCTTAGCTTCAATCTAATTTGATGTACTTTTGACATTTAGTGTAAATAAATAAAGTGCATGTTTGATTCATGTTGTTTGGTATAATTTTGCGTAAGACCCTAAAACTGGACACTTATTGAGGCTCGTGTTAGTTTTAAATGTTCACAGCCATTGGATAAATTTGGGGAGATATATCCTGCTAAGGCTGATACTGGTGTGCCACCAAGTGTTGGGATGGTCTGTCTCGACCACCAGGGTAAGACCCAAGGCACATGCAGTATGGGATTACTCGAATCTTTGAACCAGACCAGATTTCCAGTATTGCCCTGGACCTTAGAGACAGATGGGCAAAACTGGAAAGTTACACCTGACCCCTAGACTTGATTATGACACTTCACAAGGTGTCAGATCGGGCTGTCTTTGATATGCCAATCTGTGGGTTCCTTAGCGGGGATCAAAATGTTGGTATGTTGGGACAATCTGAGAATTCATCTGAGTGGGTGATCATAGTGGCAGGATCAGCCGCTTTGTCGGACAAAGGTAATGCTCGGGAATGCACTCTCTCTGATGGAAACCAAACTGCTAGCAGTTGATTTCAATCGTTGGAATTTTGTTTTGCAAAATTAATATATATATTTATACGGTTTCAAAATGTTTGCAAATGGTTTTAATTCCTAGGATCCATGTGAGTAGAGAGTGCGGCACTGTTCCTTGCAGCTGAGGGAGAGGTCTTCTCTTGTTGGGCAGTGCTTGATCATTAAGGGCTGATAGGTTAAGTGTAAGACCATTTAGGATAGTACCTGATGGGCTAATCTTGCACCTGCCCACAGTCCCCAGGTTTTTATAAGATGGCTTGGCCCAGGGACCACTTAATGTAAGTGTTGGGCCCATAGGGTCCATGTGATGGGCTCAGGGGTTTACTGAGCTTTTCAGTGAATTCGGCTGGGCCTTGTAATAAAGGCTCGGCCGAACCCATGTGGCTGGTGTGTAGATCAATGCTTAGGTCCCACACCATACAAAGAAGCCCAACTGGGCACTAGATTGGAAACTAGTTAAGCACTAAACACTTAATGGGCCAAAAGCCCATTTCGAGCTGGGCTGATATGATCACCCATTTATGGGGCAAATCTGGGATTGAAGTTAGCAAAACGATTGAACCTTTAACCTTATCCACTCTAGGAGACCAAATTCAAATTAGATTTGAATTTGGTAACCTCCTGATAAGATCAGGAGTAAGCTAACCTAATCTGCAGATAGGATTAAGATCATCCCCTATCCAAATACTGATTTGGATTGGGATAACTCCTAATTAAGGGGTTTCTTAATCAAGAAGAAAAGAGGAGAAACTCTAAGAGAGAAAACAATCAGATTTCGAACCTGGGGATTGTGTGCAAGAAATCATCCTGCATATTGAGATCAAATCTCATACACATTCCAGAGAGAAGAGAAGCAATTCAGCCATCTTCGTCCCAGGAGTTCTCCTCTAGCCGCCGCCATTCTTTCTTACAAGATTCGATCTTTGAAGAAGAAAGAAATCAAGAAATTGTTTCTTGACACCAGTTTTGCAGAAAAAACTGAAAAGATTTGGTGCTTAGAGTTTCTAGTGGATTCTTGCAAAGGATTCAGAGTGTAGGACGCACCCTGCTGGTTCCGTTCCACATACAGCTGTGTCATCTTCAGTAGGAGCAGATCTTGGTATCCTCTTTGGGCGTGAACACCAAATTTGGGAGATACTGCATCTCTGGATCAGGTATAATTCCTCCCATCCCTTTTGGTTCAGATCTGGTTCGATTATGGTTTAAGTAGGATCCTTGAATATTGTATTCTTAAATTAGGGAATATGATTCCCAGTTGGAAGAAGGTAGGAAAATTTTTGAAATTCGCCCACCCATTCCGCAACCTTCATGGCGTCCATTAGATGGATTCTACAATTCTTTCAGTGGTATCAGAGCCAAGTTCGAATCTTGAACCAAAAGAAAATCAGATTTGAACCTGCGTAGATGGACAGAAGATGTTCTGCCAAGATTTGCGCAGATTGTTTTCTTTATTTCAAGAAACTATTTCTTGTTAAGGGTGATTGATCTGAAATTAATTTTGTTAAATCCAAAATTTATTTAGATCTGTTCTTTATTTATTTTGATTTAATGGACTGTTCGAACCTGGAGATCGCAGTGCAGATTTGGCGCAGATGGTCTGCGCACCCTTTTTCCTTTTTATTCATTTATTTTATTCAATTCGGTCTATAAATATATTTTTTTTTTATTTTCTAGACTGAATGTATAGGATTTGATCAAGAATATAATTAATTAATAGAAATAGGATTTCTGTAATTTTTTTTATTTTCTTGATTAAAGAAGAAGGAAGAAGAAGGCGGCGCTGGAGATTTGCAGATTGAGAAATCGCTTTCTACGATTTGCAGTTTATGAAACTGCAACCCTAGTGATTAACCTCTGTTTTGCAGGTGGTGCGAACAGTCCATATTTGATTTGTGATTTCTTAAAATCGAAATTATAATTTCAGATCTTTCATGAATTAACTATTGATTGAAAATCAGTTTCGGATAATTTCGGACTAGATTGGACCAAAACTGTTTGGACCGAATCTAGGGTTCGAAAAGGATTGTTTTCAGTCCATTTTTCTCCCTCTTGAAGTTCCAAATCTGATGTTCAATTACAGGGATTAATTCGGCCCACCTGTAAATCCCAGTTTTAAAAGGTTAAAACTGCAAAAGCCCACTCTTGTGAGAAAAGATGTATGGGCCGAATAGCTATCTGCCATTCAGCCCATACACCTAGTAGACATTAATTGTTAATGTTATGTTTTTAAATGGGCTGTTCAATGGGCTTTACAACAGTTAATTGATTGGATCAATTCTTCCTTTACATGTGATGTTTGGATGTTTGATGTGCTGCGACCATGGGCCATAAGCACTTGGCCCATGAAGACTCGTTAGTGGCTCTTGCGCACACCATGGCTGAATGCACATCATTGCAATGGTGTCCCTTGAGGTCATTGGATGATCCCTCTTTACTTGGTGGACCCCACAACCCTGAAAAGGGATGCATACGGAAACCCTAGCCGATTAAGGCCCACCAGAAATCTGACTTTATAAAAGTCAGTGGAAGCCACTCTGGTTTGACCTAAATTAGAACTGGACCGTAATTTTATTCCCTCCAGCAAATATGAGTGCATGTGATAGGGAGATCCATATGATAGACACTCTAAAGGCCTTCTGTCATTAGCACAATGATGGGTCCTTCAGTAATGAGGAAATGCACCATAAAATTGGGCTATCCATTTGCTGTTGGGTCTGTCAGAGTGTTTCAAAAGATGATAGGGGCGTCATAGACCGATGTGGGAGAGGCTTCACCAGAAAATGGGAACTCTCTCACGGTACCTTGGCGTAACCTGAATATGATGGGTGAGCACTCATTGGATAGAAAGGTTTACCTGAAAACGGCTCTGAACCTTGTCTGATAAGGGCCAAAGGGAAACTCATAGGATGAGTGGATATGATCCATCACAGAAAGGTGGTGGGGTTATGCAGCTGAAACAGTTGGCCTCACGCACCCTATGTGATTTCCCACATTTCCAGAGACATTTCGTCATCTCCGTCAGTGAGATTCGAGGGAAATCTCACAGATGAACAATTGGGAATGGAACATAGATTAAAAACCATATCTATGTAAGTAACATGAATCAAACTAAGGTTGTGGACCAATGTCTTTGCTGTTTTATCAAAAAATGGAAAACGGTCAATTCGCAAAGCTTCTAGACGATAACAAGTTTAAGGACCCAAACTATGCCGACTGGTACAAAAATCTTATGTTGGTCCTAACTTCTGAAAAGTTAGATAAGGTGGTGAAAAATCCTGCCTCGGAGCGTCTGGGTGATAGGGCTTCTGAGGCCCGTAGGAGGGACTACCAAGATTGGAAGGATAGGAACTCCCTAGCCCGCTGCTTTGTCATTGTCTCACTAGACAACTCAATACAGAGGCAGTTCGATCAGATCGAACTAGCCAAGGACATATTGGACAGTCTAAAGACAATGTATGAAGAGCAGAACCGCTCTACTCATCAGAAGGTCCTGAAACTGTTCATGACCGCACAGATGCCCAATGGGCAGAAAGTTCATGACCATTGTCTTCGGATGATGGGCTACATTGACGAACTCGAAGCTCTTGGATCCGGTCTAGATCTTGGCACGCAAGTGGATGCCATCCTGAATTCTTTGCCCTCTTCCTTCAATGTGTTCACAATGAACTACAACATGAACAAGCTGAATGTCAACGTCCAGGAACTCAGCAATATGTTGCAGAGGGCCGAGGATCTACTCAAGAAGGATGAGCCTGTGGTTATGCTTGTTGAAGCTAACAAATCAGGCAAGAAAAAGAGAAAGGCAAAGAAGCCCCAGAAGAAAGCTACCAAGCCCAAGAAGCAGAAGAAGAACAAGGCATTTGATGTCTGTCACTTCTGCAAGCAAACTGGCCACTGGAAGAGGAACTGTCCTGCCTACCTAGACTCTAAGAAAGGTAACGTCGAAACTTGTGTCATAGAAACTAATATGTTAGTTACTTCTGTGTCCTGGTGTGTTGACTCCGGGGCTTCAACTCATGCGTGTAACTCACTGCAGGGGTTCAAAGTTAGCAGAAGATTGAGTGAAGGTGAAGTGACACTATTCTTGGGAACGACTGCAAGTGTTGCAGCTGCGGCAATAGGAACCGTAGAATTAGTATTTAGAGAAGGAGTGCTTATACTTAAAGATCGTCTTTATGTATAGAACTTGAGAAGAAATTTAATTTCTGTTTCTAAACTGTGTGCTGATGGATATACTGTTTATTTTAGTAATATGATTACTATTAAACGGAATAGCAAATTCATCGCATGCGGGGAATTGGAGAATGGTCTCTATGTTCTACATCCTTCTCTGGAAACTAACTTAACCGAAACTACGTCGGTTGAAAATCCCAAGAAAAGGACTCGTGATACAATAAATCCCACATGCCTCTGGCATTACCGACTTGGCCATATCGGTGTTGACCGAATCACAAGGCTGGTAAAGGATGGTCCTTTGGATTTTCTAACCATAGAAAATCTTCCCACTTGTGAGCCTTGCCTCCAAGGTGAGATGACTAAGCGGCCATTTGATGGTAAGCCTGAAAGATCTGTAGGTACACTTGACCTGATACATACTGATGTTTGTGGTCCCCTGAGTATTAGGACATGGAATCAACACGTGTATTTCATCACCTTTACAGATGATTTTTCATGATATGGTTATGTGTACCTAATGAGACACAAGTCTGAATCCTTTGAAAAGTTCAAAGAGTTTAGACAGGAAGTCGAGAAAAAGTTAGGGAGAGAAATTAAGGCTCTTCGATCGGATCAAGGTGGCGAGTATCTCTCTGACGAATTTAGGGACTACTTAAAGGTCAATGGGATAGTGTCACAACTAGCTCCTCCTACTACACCTCAACTCAACAGTGTTTCAGAGAGGAAGAATAGGACCTTCTTGGACATGGTCCAGTCACTTCTCGTATGCTCAGAATTACCCACATCCTTTTGGGGATATGCATTAGATACTGCTATCTACGTGCTGAATCGGGTTTCAACCAAATCGGTTTCGAAAACTCCATAAGAACTATGGACCGAAAGGAAGCCAAGTGTAAGACATTTGAAGATTTGGGGTTGTCCTGCACACGTTAAAAGAAAAAGTGCGGACAAGTTGGAGTCTAAAACCAGTCGTTGCCTATTTATAGGCTACCCAAAAGATTCGGTGGGTTATCTATTCTATGACCCAAGTGAGCAGAAAGTATTTTGCAGTCGAAACGCCCAATTCTTTGAAACCAAATACATCCTGGACACCCAATTTCAGGAAATAGTTCTTGATGAAGAGAGCTCAAGAGCAGTGGGAGATGTTCTACAAGTTTCAGGTAGTGACCAACCTAGAAGATCCACTCGGGTATCTAGACCACCAGTCCGATATGGTTATGACCAGGATAGTTACCTGGTGGAAGCCTTGATTAGTGAGGAGGATCCCGTAACTTACGCGGAAGCTATGTTAGACATAGATTCCCAGAAGTGGGTGGAGGCCATGAGAGCTGAGATGGACTCGATGGAGACCAATGGGGTTTAGACTCTAGTAGATCCGCCCTCCGGGGTAAAAGCAATTGGTTGCAAATGGATCTACAAGAGGAAGAAGGGCCCCGATGGCAGGATTGAGACCTATAAAGCTCATTTGGTGGCGAAAGGGTATACTCAGAAAGAAGGCATCGATTATGAGGAAACCTTTTCGCCTGTGGCCATGCTTAAATCCATTAGGATCCTGCTAGCTGTAGCAGCATACCATGACTATGGGATTTGGCAGATCTGCGTTCCAGAATGGAGATCTTAGTGAAGACATCTACATGCAGCAGCTGCAAGGCTTCATTGCTACTGGTCAGGAACACATGGTATGTAAGCTTAATAGATCCATATATGGACTTAAGCAGGCTTCTAGGAGTTGGAGCATCCGTTTTGATTCTGCCATCAAAAATGTTTGACTTTGAGCAAAATCCGGATGAGCCCTGTGTTTAAAGGAAGTCCAGTGGGGATAAGATCACCTTCTTGGTGTTGTACGTGATGATATCCTACTCATTGGTAATGATGTAGGAATGTTGACTTCGATCAAGGTATGGCTATCGCAACAGTTCTGCATGAAAGATCTTGGAGAAGCTTCGTATGGATCGCGGTGAGTGTGGTAAGCAAATTCCAAGCAAACCCACATGGATCGCGGACAAGAGAGGACCTCTCCCTCGGTTTCAAGGTGCAGTGCCACATTCTCTACTCACATGGATCCCGGAAATTAAAACCATTTGCAGACATTTTGAAACCAGAATATATATGTATATCTTTATATGAATATATTTTGCAAAAACAAATTTCAATGGTTGAAATCAACTGTCGGTAGTTTATGTTTCCATTAGAGAGAGTGCATCCTCGATCATTCACTTTTTCCGACAAAAGGGCTGATCCTGTCACTATGATCACCCACTCAGATGAATTCTCAGACTCTTCCAACATACCTAGGTTTTGATCCCCTCTAAGGATCTCATTATGTGGCATATCAAAGACAGCCCAATTTGACACCCAGTGTAGTACCATAATCGAGTCTAGGGGTCAGGTGTAACATTCCAATTTTTCCCATGTATCTCCAAGATCCAGGGCAATACTGGAATTTTGGTCTGGTTCAGGGTTTCATGAAAACCCACACTGCATGTACCTCAAGTCTCACCCTGGCAGCTGAGACAAGCCACCCCAATCAACTTGGCGGTACATCAGTGTCAGCCTTGGCAAGATAAATCTCCCCAGATCTATCCAGCAGCTGTGAAGATTCTAAACTAACACGAGTCTTATAAGTGTCCAGCTTAAGGGTATTACACAGAAACATACCACAATGACATGAATCAATTATGTACTTTATTCATTTACAATAAATGTCAAAAGGTCAGATATGTGATCGAACACAAAAATGTCGACAATGTTGGAGAAGAAGCGAGGGATGTCTGAAACCTAAGGGCCAGCCTCGTGTTCCTCTTGGACGACTTGAGGTTGGAAGGCAGAGGAGCTAGATGAGTACTGGTCGGTACTCATAGGCTCACTCCCTTCCTCAAGGTCAACGACGGGAGGAGAGAGGTGTGGCAACCTCACCTCATCACTTGCTGAGGTCCCCTCGATTGAGGAGTGGTGATCCACCCTTTGCTTCTTCCTCGAAGCCTTCTTCTCCCTGTTAAGTGCCAACATATAATCCTATTAGATAGTTGTATGCCCTTAGCTCCAATCAGAATGATGTACATGATGACATTTATTGTAAATGAATAAAGTACATATTTGATTTGTGTTCTTGTGGTGTGTTTCTATGTAATACCCTTAAACTGGATACTTAATGAGACTCGTAATAGTTTAGAATGTTCACAGCCGTTGGATAAGTCTGGGGAGATTTATTTTGCTAAGGCTGACACTGGTGTGCTGCTAAGTGTTGGGGTGGCCAGTCTCAGCTACCAGGGTGAGAACTGAAGCACATGCAGTGTAGGATTACTTGAAACCTTGAATCATACAAGATTTCTAGTATTGCCCTGGACCTTGGTGATTGGTGGGAAAAACTGGAAAGTTACACCTGACCCCTAGACTCGATTATGATACTGCACTAGGTTTCGGATTGGGCTGTCTTTGATATGCCAATCAGTGAGATCCTTAGAGGGGGTCAAAACCTGGGTATGTTGGGACCGTTCGAGAATTCATCTGAGTGGGTGATCATAGTGACAGGATTAGCCCCTTTATCGAACAAAGGTAATGATCGGGGATGCACTCTCTCTGATGGAAACCAAGACTGCCGACAACCAATTTCAATCGTTGAGATTTGTTTTGGAAAATATATTTTATATACGAATATTGATGTGAATAAAAATTACCATATTTTTATCCCTAAATATTCATTATTTTACTTAATTAACACTTAATTGGACTCATTACTCTTGTATTTCGATTTAGGGCAAGCAAGAAGGCGACGAGAGGGAAAACAAGGCTAATCGGATGATTTTGCACAATTTTGGAACCGTTCAGTAATCTAGGCATAACGCTCACATCCGGATTCTGATTGGGATGATTTAAGATGCACCAGAAAGAAAAGGTATAACTCCACAACTTTCATGTTTTGGGTTTTGACAGATACGGGTCAAAATCGGGCCCAAAGTCGAAGCAAATTCGTAGAGAAGCCCAACTCATAGCTGAAGCCCAATTCGCAGAAAAGCCTTGTAGCAGCCCAATTTTTTAAAGAAGCCCAACTCGGATTCAAGAATAAAGAGTTTTATCAGATTTAAATTTCAAATGTAATCCTAGAAAGATAAAGAAGATTGAGATTAGTAGATAAGAGATAGGATAGGATTAGATCAAAACTAATTAGGACTTTCTATTTTTGGGGAATGAACTCCTAAAAGGAATTGGAAATGGCCCCTCCTCCTAAAGATATATAAAGGGGGGGGGACTAGCTTTAGACCTCAATCAATCCATCTTGGAAGCAAAGCAAGAAGGAGAAAAAGAGGAAGGTGGCGGCTAGGAGAAGACAAGCTCATAGATCTCAGTTTCAAGGGCGACCTCAATCAATCCTTTATCATGAATTAATTTATTTGTAGCTAGGGCTGTGGAAAGCCTAACCACGACAATGGATTGATTTTTATTCTTATTTATCCAAGATTGTTATTTTCATATTGTCTATGAGTTATTATGCATAATGCGATTAGGAGCTTGATACTTAATTGATTTGGTTTAGAGGAATATATATATGTATATGATTCATCTGATGACACTTACTGCATCTCTATCATGAGAAGTCTAGTCGAGAGATCGAAGGGTTACTTGATAGAGGTAGATTTGATATATCCTGAGAGGGAATATTAGATAAATTAGGAAAGACTTCAGCTTATGAAAATAATAAATTATCTTGGTTAAGGTGGTGTGACCTAGGGACCACTTAGTGTAAGTGTTGGGCCCATAGAGTCCATGTGATGGGCTCAAGGGGTTCACTGGGCTTTCCAGTGAATTTGTAGATCAATGCTTGGGTCCCACGCCATACAAGGACGCCCAACAGGGTAGCAGTTTGGAAGGCTTAATGAGTACTTATACTTATTGGTCCTAAAGCCCATTTCGATTTGGACTGATATGATCAGTTATTTAGGGGGTGGATCTGGGATTAAATCAGCAGATAGGATAGGGTCCTACACTATCCACTCAGAGAGTTCAGATCTGAATACAAATTCAGATCTGGAAACCTCCTAATAAGATTAGGAGAGGGCTGATCTAATTTGCAGATAAGAAAAGGACTTATCCTTATCTCTTAAAGAGAACTCTTAATCCAAATAAAGATTTGGATTAGGAAACTCCTAATGAGATTAGGATACTAGAAAGTTACACCTGACCCCTAGACTCGATTATGATATTGCACTAGGTGTCGGATTGGGCTGTCTTTGACATGCCAATCAGTGAGATCCTTAGAGGGGGTCAAAACCTGGGTATGTTGGGACAGTCCGAGAATTCATCTGAGTGGGTGATCAAAGTGACAGGATCAGCCCCTTTGTCGGACAAAGGTAATGATCGGGGATGCACTCTCTCTGATGGAAACCAAGACTGTCGGTAGCCGATTTCAATCGTTTTTGATTTGTTTTGCAAAATATATTTTATATACGAATATATATATATATATATATATATATATATATATATATATGTATATATATATGTTACAGTTTCTAAATGTTTGCAAAAAGTTTTAATTCCTGGAATCCATGCGAGTAGAGAGTGCAGTACTGTTCCTTGCAGTTGAGGGAGAGGTCCTCTCTTGTCGGGTAGTATTTGATCATTATGGGCTAAGAGGTTAAGTGTAAGACCATTGAGGTTAATGCCTGATGGGCTAATCTTGCATCTGCCCACAGTCCCTGGGTGTTACAAGGTGGCTTGGCCCAGGGACCACTTAGTATAAGTGTTGGGCTCATAGAGTCCATGTGATGGGCTCAAGGGGTTCACTGGGCTTTCCAGTGAATTCGGCTTGGCCTTGTAACAAAAGCTGGGCTGAACCATTGTGGCTGATGTGTAGATCAATGCTTGGGTCCCACGCCATACAAGGAAACCCAACTGGGCATCAGTTTGGAAGGCTCAATGAGCAGTTATACTTATTGGATCTAAAGCCCATTTCCAACTAGGCTGATATGATCAGTTAATTAGGGGGCGGATCTAGGATTAAATCAGCGAATAGGATAGGGTCCTACCCTATCCACTCAGAGAGTCCAGATCTGAATACATATTCAGATTTGGAAACCTCCTAATAAGATTAGGAGAGGGCTGATCTAATCTGCAGATAAGATAATGACTTATCCTTATCTCTTAAAGAGAACTCCTATTACAAATACAAATTTGGATTAGGAAACTCCTAATGAGATTGGGAGCTCTCTTTAAGCCTATAAAAGGAGGAGGGGGCGAACCTTTCTTGCCATCCCACAAATCTCAGAGATACAAGATCTTAGAGCACAGAGAGAAGTCGAATACAGTGTGACTGCGCCTTCTCTCTACGTTCTCCTCCTGCCGCCGCCTTACTGCCAGTTCAATCTCCCTGTAGGAGCAATCAAGAGGTGTCTTGATATCAGCCTTTAGAGAAAGTCTGATTTGAAGTTGTGCTCACTGCCTCCATCGAATTCTTGTGAAGGGTTCGGTTCTTGGGAAGAAAATTGCTGACTCTGCTCCATCCTACACTGCACCATCATCAGTGGGAACAGTTTTTGGATCCTTCCTTGGGCATGAACACCTTCGTTGGGAGATACTATTTCTTCATATCAGGTATATCCCTCTCCTGCTTTTGGTTTCAGATCTGGTTTGGTTTATGGTTCAAGATTGATCCTTAAAAATGCAGATTTTCTAAAATAGGGAATGTGATTCCTAGATGAGGGGAGAGGAAATTTTTTGAAATTTCGCCCAACCTACCTGTAGGGTTCGGCCATCTATATGATGGATCTCTCATCCCTTCAAATCCATGCTCACCATATCTGAAACACAAGGAAGACCAGTTAGATGAGCTAATTATTAACAAAACAAAAAATGCAGATGCAGACGACTCAATGGCCGACCTACCTACGCGGCTCAGGCTCGCCTAAATAAGCATGGGCTCGTCCAGAATGTCCCCACTTTGACTTTCTAGCAGACAAACATTTGAAGCGCAACTCGCAGCTCCTCATCTGAAGACTCACCAAAGCTCTGACAATTGCTTGTCCAAACAATGTTCATCCCCCCAGCCATCGTCCTTAGAAAGATAGAAGAACTTACCCTTCCACCCTTTAACCTTACTAGGAAAATTAGTCAAATCCTTCTGGTCACCTTGGAAGGGAAGGTAGAAACAGAAAGGATCTTTAGTCCTTTTCATAACACACAAGCTGGAAAAAACATCCATATCCAAGGGAAAGTTGCAGTGATGGCACAAACTGATCAGCCCCACCAAGGTACGAATGGCATTGGGACGGAGCTGGCCTAGAGGCACACCATAGTATCTCAGTATAGAGATAATGAAAGGATGGAAGGGGAATCGAAGACCACCGACCAATGCTTCCTCATAGACGCACACCGCATCTCAGCCATGGTCTCTTGGGTAGTAATCAATGTGTGGCTTGATCCAATTATACTCATTGGGAATCTAGTATGTATGGCACATCTCGACTATGTGATCCCTAGACAGCTTGGTCGAGCCAAAGACATATATAGCTCGCTCAACCTCACTCTTCTTCCCTACTAAGCATCCTCCACAGTATTCCCCAAATGAGTCCTCCCTTGAGGATCTCACCTGATCGTCTGACCTTTGGTCGGGCGACGTATTGTCAGACTGACTATGGAACATCGGAAAGACTAGAAATACTCAACAGAAAAGGTAAAGAAGGTTGATGATGACAACTAGTAGAACCTCGACAAAGGGCAGACGAAAAGCAAGGCTCGCACTATGACCTCCACTAGTTAGACACCACCCCAGAAAGCTCCAAAAACAGTGCAAGAGGGGACCTTAGTGTTAGATAGTGTATGCACTTAGCTCCAATCAGAATGATGTACATTATGACATTTAATGTAAATGAATAAAGTACATATTTGATTCATGTTATTATGGTGTGTTTTTGTGTAATACCCTTAAATTGGACACATATGAGACTCGTGTTAGTTTAGAATCTTCACAGTCGTTGGATAGATTTGGGGAGAATTATCCTGCCAAGGCTAACACTGATGTGCCGCCAAGTTGGTTGGGGTGGCTTATCTCAGCTGTCAGGGTGAAACCTGAGGTACATGCAGTGTGGGTTTTCTTGAAACCCTGAACCAGACCAGAATTCTAGTATTGCCCTAGACCTTGGAGATAGATGGGCAAAACTGGAATGTTACACCTGACCCCTAGACGTGATTATGATATTGCACTAGGTGTCGGATTGGGTTATCTTTGATATGCCAATCAGTGAGATCCTCAGAGCGGGTCAAAACCTAGGTATGTTGGACAGTCCGAGAATTCATCTGAGTGGGAGATCATAGTGACAGGATCAGCCCCTTTGTCGGACAAAGTGAATGATTGGGGATGCACTCTCTTTGATGAAAACCAAAGCTACCGGCAACCAATTTGAACCATTGAAATTTGTTTTGCAAAATATATTTATATAGAGATATACATGAAGGGATGAGAGATCCATCATATGGATAGCTAAACCCTATAGGAAGGTAGGGCTAAGGGCATACACTATCTAACAATACATATATATATATATATTATGGTGTCAAAATGTTTGCAAAAGTTTTTAATTCCCGGGATCCATATGAGTACAAGGTGCCACATTGTTCCTTGCAGTCGAGGGAGAGGTCCTCTTTTGTCGAGTAGTGTTTGTTCATAATGGGCTGAGAGGTTAAGTGTAAAACCATTGAGGGTAATACCTGATGGGCTAATCTTGCATCTGCCCATAGTCCTTGGGTTTTTAAAAGGTGGCTTGACCTAGGGACCATTTAATGTAAATGTTGGGCCCATTAAGAGCCCATGGTGATGGACTCAGGGGTTCATTGTACCCTATAGTGAATTCGGCCAGGCCTTGTAACAGAGGCTGGGCTGAACCCATTTGGCTGATGTGTAGATCAATATTTGGGTCCCACGCCTTACAAGGATACCCAACTGGGCAACGGTTTGGAAGATGAATGAGCACATGGACTAAATGGGCCTAAAGCCCAATTCCAACTGGCTTAATGTGATTAATTAGAGATTTGGATCAGGAAGCTCCTAATTAGATTAGGAGGGCTGATCTTTATTTGTAGATAGGATAAGGGATTATCCTTATCTCTTAAAGAGAGTCCAGAACCAAATACAAGATTTGGATTAGGAAACTCCTAATGGGGTTAGGAGAACATTTCTTTAAGGATATAAATAAATGTGGAGGCCGAACCCCAATTTATCCATCAGATTACTGATACATGAAAGATGACCGTTGTAGTTGGACTGACGGCATCTTCTGCTCTTGCCTTCTTCTGTTGCCGCCATTGCCAATTCGATCTCCACTTGTAGGAGCGATCAAGAAAGGTTCTTGATATCAGTTTTTGGGAGAAACATTGATCTAAAGTCATGCTCACTCATCCTCCATCAGATTCTTGGTAAAGAATTAGATTCTTGCTGAAGGACCACCCTACTGATTCTGCTCCACCCTACATTGTGTCATCTTCAATGGGAGCAGTCTTTGGTGATCTCCTTGGGCATGAACACCTCCATTGGGAGTTACTACTACTCTGTATCAGGTATATCCCTCTCCTACCTTTTGGTTTCAGATCTTGTCTATTTTAGGGTTCAAGATTGATCCTTGAAAATGCAGTTTGTGATTCCCACATGGGAGAGAGAGAAATTTTTGAAATTTCACCCAACCTACCTACAGGGTTCGGCCGTCCATATGATGGATCTCTCATCCCTTCAGTGGTATCAGAGCCAGGTTCAAATCTTGAATCGAAATTGGCCAGATTTGAAACTACGCAAATGGGCAGAAGGTATTCTACCCGATTTGCGCAGATTAATAATTTTCTGGGAAATCGGTTCCCAGATTAAGGGTGATTGATCTGAAATTAAATATTTTTAAATCTGATATATATGTAGAAGGAAGGATTTTCGCAGATTAGGGTTTGGCTATCTACGATTTGTAGTTTGAGAAACTCCAAGCTGTGAACTAACCTCTGTTTTGCAGGGTAGCAAATCTACAAATTACCCTTATACTGATTCTTGAATGTCTCTTATCAGTAATTTAATTTCAGATCATAATATTGAATTAATTCTTGAATTAAAAATCAATCCCTAGACCCATTCGATTCAGATTGAACCAAACTGGTTAAACCGAATCTGTTGTTCGATGGAGGCTGTTCTCAGCCCTAATTTTTCATTCTTGGGTCCAGGAGTTGATGGTTAATTGCAAGATGTGATGAGCCCCACACCTGTAAAGCCCAGTTTTAATGTGTTAAAACTGCTTAAGCCCACTAACTGCAAAAAAGCTATATGGGCCGAACTACGCTTTGCAATTCAGCCCATATACCTAGATAATATTAACTATTAATATTAGGGATTATTATGGGCTTTAATAATGGGTTTTACAGATATTAATTGATTGGATCAATTTTATCCCTGCATGTGATGTATGATGTGTGATGTGCAACGTTCATGGGCCATAAGCACTTGGCCCATGCTGATACGATAGTGGCTCTTGCGCATACCATGGCTGAATGCACATCATTGCCATGGTGTCCTTAAGATCATTGGATGATCTCCCTTCGTGGTGGGCCCCACACCTCCCCAAGAGGAATCGTGCGGAACCCTAGCCGTTTAGGGCCCACCAAAATCTGGCTTTATGAAAGTTAGTGGGAGACACTTTGGGTATGTTTTCACGATAGGATCATATGCTGTTTGCTGGAAAAGCAGTTAACAGGGGTCCACGACGGATTCCACAACCGAAGCCGAATACATTGCCGCAAGTGAAGCTACTGTTAGACAGTTTTGTATGCCCTTAGCTTCAATCAGAATGATGTACTTTATGAGTTTATTGTAAATGAATAAAGATACATATTTGATTCATGTTCCCTTGGTATGTTTCTGTGTAATACCCTTAAACTGGACACTTAATGAGACTCGTGTTAGTTTAGAATGTTCACAGCCGATGGGTCGGTCTGGGGAGACTTATCCTGACAAGGCTGACACTGTGGTGCCACCAAGTCGGTTGGGGTGGCCTGTCTCAGCTGCCAGGGTGAGACCCTAGGCACATACAGTGTAGGATTAATTGAATCTTTGAACTGGACCAGATTTCCAGTATTGCCCTGGACCTTGGAGATTGATGGGCAAAACTGGAAAGTTACACCCGACCCCTAGACTCGATTATGATACTGCACTAGGTGTCGGATTGGGCTATCTTTGGTGTACCAATCAGTGAGATCCTTAGCGGGGGTCAAAACCTGGGTATGTTGGGACAGTCCGAGAATTCATCTGAGTGGGTGATCATAGTGACAGGATCAGCCCCTTTGTCGGACAAAGGTAATGATCGGGGATGCACTCTCACTGATGGAAACCAAGATTGCCGGCAGCCGATTTCAACCGTTGAGATTTGTTTTGCAAAATATATTTTATATAAGATATAAAAGTATATATATATATATATATATATATATATATATATGGTTTCTAAATTGTTTGCAAGAAGGTTTTAATTCCCGGGATCCATATGAGTGGAGAGTGCAACACTGTTCCTTGTAGCCGAGGGAGAGGTCCTCTCTAGTCGGGCAGTGTATGATCATTATGGGCTGAGAGGTTAAGTGTAAGACCATTGAGGATAACACCTGATGGGCTAATCTTGCATCTGCCCACAGTCCCTGGGTGTTACAAGGTGGCTTGGCCCAGGGACCACTTAGTGTAAGTGTTGGGCCCATAGAGCTCATTTGATGGGTTTCAGGGGGTACACTGTCTTCAGCAGTGCATTCGGCCAGGCCTTGTAACAAAGGCTGGGCTGAACTCATGTGGCTGATGTGTAGATCAATGCTTGGGTCCCACGCCATACAAGGAAGCCCAACTGGGTAGCAATTTGGAAGGTTTTTTGAGTACATAACCTTAATGGGCCTTAAGCCCATTTCGAACTGGGCTGATTTGATCAGTCATTTAAAGGGGGCGAATTCTGAAGTGGGTCAGCTAAAAGGATTGG
Source organism: Nelumbo nucifera (assembly GCF_055504915.1). Taxonomy (NCBI): domain Eukaryota; kingdom Viridiplantae; phylum Streptophyta; class Magnoliopsida; order Proteales; family Nelumbonaceae; genus Nelumbo; species Nelumbo nucifera. The sequence continues at coordinate 69,316,162 of NC_142652.1, forward strand.
GCTTAGACCCTATCCACTCAAAGAGTCCAAGATCTAAATAAGATTTAGATCTGGAAACCTCCTAATTAGATTAGGAGACAGCTGATCTGATTTGCAGATAAGATAAGGATTATCCCTTATCACTAAGGGACTTCTAACCCAAATATGATTTGGATTAGCAACTCCTAATCTGATTAGGAGCTGATCCCTTTGAGATTATAAAAGGGGAAGGGGGCGGCAGCCTTTTACATCATCAACAGCATTCTTCTCTTAAAGAAAGAGAGATTGAGAGATTTCCTGCATACTGCGAATTCTCTCCTGCCGCCACCTTCCTGCCATTGCCATTCCTTCAGTTCGATCTCCAGTTCTTGGGAGCAATCAAGATTGGATTTTGATTTCAATCTTTTGTGAAAAGATTGGTTGGAGCTGTACTCAAGTCGTCCAGTTGATCCTTACGAAGGATCAAGTTCTTTTGAAGAACGTTGCTGATTCTGCTCCACCCTGCACTGCGCCATCTTCAGTGGGAGCAGATTTTGGATCCTTCCTTGGGTGTGGACACCTCCATTGGGAGATAGTATTTCTCCGTATCAGGTATAATCCTCTCCCACTCCTTTTGGTTCAGATCTGGTTCAGTTTATGGTTCAAGATTGATCCTTGAAAATAAGATTTTCTAAATGGGGAATACGATTCCCAATTGAAGGGAGAGATAAAATTTTTGAAATTCGCCCCTTATTCCGCAATCTTTGGGCGTCCATAGGATGGATCTCTCGGTCCCTTCAGTGGTATCAGAGCCATGGTTCAAATCTTGAACCAATTTGTTTCAGATCTGAACCTGCGCAAATGGGCAGAAGGTGTTCTACCCGATTTGCGCAGATATGGGTTTTGGGAAATTTTGTTCCCAAAATTAATGGGCGAATAATCTGAAATTAATTTTATAAATCTGATTATTATTTAGAATTGTTCTTTATGATGTTCTTGATTTATGGGCTGTTCGTACAAGAGGAGATCGAAATCTTGGTTTGCGCAGGGAACCTGCAAGATTTGCAGTTTCTTGATTTATTTATTACATTTGGTCTGTAAATAATTTTTTTTATTTTCTAGACTCAATGTATAGGTATTCGATATGATGTAATTATTAATAGAAATAGGATTTCTATTTATTTTAATTTTGGATCGAAGATGGCGGCGCAGAAAGGGAGATTTCGCAGAGAAGAAGATTTCGCAGATGGGAGAATCGCCATCTGCGATTTGCAGTTTGTGAAACTGCATTCTGTGATCTAACCTTTGTTTTGCAGGATGGATTGTGTGAACAGCCCTGATTTACTGATTGTTGTTTTTCTTTTATCAGTAATTAATTTCAGATTATTTTCTTGAATTAAAGATTTAATTAAAGATCAAACCCTAGACCCATTCGAACCAAGATTGGTTCAAACTGTTTGGACCGAATCTAGGGCTGAAAGTCAGCCCTAATTTTCCCACTGATGGGCCTAAGGATTGATATTTAATTAAATGGTTAATTCGGCCCAACCTATAAAAGCCCAGTTTTAAATAGTTAAAACTGCTAAAAGCCCACTTAACACATAAAGCTATATGGGTTGAACCGTTCGGCCCATATACCTAGATAATATTAATGGTTAATATTATGGATTTAAAATGGGCTTCAAATGGGCTTTACGGATAATTAATTGATTGGATCAATTTATCCCTGCATGTGATGTATGGATGTGTGATGTGCTACGTACATGGGCCATAAGTGCTTGGCCCATGCTCAATCGACAGTGGCTCTTTCGCACACCATGGCTGAATGCACATCATTGCCATGGTGTCCCTTTTGGTCATTGGATGACCTCCCTCCGTGGTGGGCCCCACACCTCATCATGAGGTCTCGTGCGGAACCCTAGCCGATTTAGGCCCACCAAAATCTAGCTTTTTGAAAGTCAGTGGGAGCCACTTTGGTTTGACCTAAAGATAGAACTAGGGCGTAATTATCTGTTCCCTCCAGATAATATGAGTGCATGTGATAGGGAGATTCATATGATGAACTCTCTAAAGGCCGTCCATCATTAGCACGAGGATGGGTCCTTCAGTAATAAGGAAATGCACCAGAAAATGGGCTATCCATTTGCTGTTGGGCTTGTCTAAGTGTTTCATAAGATGATAGGGGCATCATAGACCGATGTGGGAGGGGCTTCACCAGAAAATGGGAACTCTCTCACGGTACCTTGGCGTTCACGAATATGATGGGTAAGCACTCACTGGACAGAAAGGTTTACCTGAAAATGGCTCTAAACCTTGTCTGACAGAGGCCAAAGGGAAAACTCATATGATGAGTGGATATGATCCTTCACAGAAAGGTGGTGGGGTTATGCAGCTGAAACAATTGGCCTCATGCACCCTATGTGATTTCCCACATTTCCAGAGACAACCCGTAGTCTCCATCGCTGAGAAAGGAGGGAAATCTCAGAGACGAATAAATGGAAATGGATCGTAGATTAAAATCCATATCTATGAAATAAACATGAATCAAATTAGGTCGTGGACTGATGTTTGCTCTTTTATCAGAAAATGGCAAACGGATCATTTGCAAAGCTACTTGATGACAACAAGTTGAAAGGCCCAAACTATGCTGACTGGTATAGGAACCTTATGTTGGTCTTAACCTCTGAGAAATTGGACAAGGTAGCAAAGAATCCTGCCCCGGATCGTCCGGGAGATAGGGCTTCTGAGGCCCGAAGAAGAGAATACCAAGAATGGGAGGAGAAAAACTCCCTTGCCCGCTGCTATATCATTGCCTCCTTGGACAATCCAATTCAGAGGCAGTTCGATCAGATCGAACTTGCTAAAGACGTATTGGATAGTCTTAGGACAATGTACGAAGAGCAGAATCGTTCTACTCGGTAGAAGGTCTTGAAACAGTTCATGACCGCGCAAATGTCCAAAGGCCAACAAGTTCACGACCATTGTCTTCGGATGATGGGCTATATCAACGAACTAGAGGCTCTTGGATCCGGGCTGGATCTGGTAACTCAGGTCGATGTTATTCTCAACTCTTTGCCTCCATCCTTTAATCCATTCATCATGAACTACAACATGAACAAGCTGAACGTCCGCTTGCAGGAACTCAGCAATATGTTGCAAAGGGCCGAAGAATTGATTAAAAAGGATGAGCCCATTGCCATGCTTGTTGAAACTGGCAAATCGGGCAAGAAAAGGAAGGCGAAGAGAAAGCCCCAGAAAAAGGCTGCCAAACCCAAGAAACAGAGGAAGGACAAGGCATCAGATGCCTGTCAATTTTGTAAGAAGACCGGCCATTGGAATAGGAATTGTCCTACCTACCTGGAATCCAGGAAAGGTAATTTTGAAACTTGTGTTATAGAAACCAATTTGTTGGTAGCTTCTGCGTCCTGGTGTATTGACTCCGGGGCTTCAACTCATGCGTGTAACTCACTACAGGGGTTCAAGGTAAGCAGAAGGCTGAGTGAAGGAGAAGTCACACTCTACTTGGGGACTACTGCAACTATTGCAGCCGCGGCCATAGGAACCGTGGAATTATATTTTAGAGAAGGAATAATTGTACTGAAAGATTGTCTTTATGTACAAAATTTAAGAAGAAATTTGATTTCTGTCTCAAAACTGTGTGCAGATGGTTATTCTGTCTTCTTTAGTAATACGATTACTATTAAAAGAAACAACAGATTCATCGCATACGGGGAACTGGAGAACGGTCTCTATGTTCTACATCCTTCTCTAGAAACTAACATAACCGAAACTACGTCAGTTGAAAACCCCAAGAAGAGAGCCCGTGATATAGTTAATCCCACGTGTCTGTGGCATTACCGACTTGGCCACATCGGTGTTGACCGAATCACAAGGTTGGTAAAGGATGGTCCTTTGGATTTTCTAGCTGTAGAAGATCTTCCCACCTGTGTGCCTTGCCTACAAGGCAAGATGACGAAACGGCCATTTAACGGTATGCCTGAAAGATGTACAGGCACACTTGACCTAATACATACTGATGTATGTGGTCCCCTGAGTGTTAGGACACGAAATCAACACATGTATTTCATCACCTTCACAGATGATTTTTCACGATATGGTTACGTGTACCTAATGAGACACAAGTCTGAATCCTTTAAAAAGTTCAAAGAGTTTAGACAAGAGGTCGAGAAACAGTTAGGGAGAGAAATTAAAGCCCTTCGATCCGATCGAGGTGGCGAATATCTCTCTGACGAATTCAGGGACTACTTAAAGGACAATGGGATAGTATCACAATTAGCTCCTCCTGCTACACCACAACTTAACGGTGTTTCAGAGAGGAGGAATATGACCTTATTAGATATGGTCCGGTTGCTTCTCATACACTCAGAGTTACCCACATCCTTTTGGGGTTACGCATTAGAGACTGCGATTTACGTGCTGAATCGGGTTCCAACCAAATCGGTTCCGAATACTCCATATGAACTTTGGACCGGAAAGAAACCAAGTGTCAGACACTTGAAGATTTGGGGTTGTCCAGCACACGTTAAAAGAACGAGTGCAGACAAGTTGGAATCTAAGACCAACCGTTGCCTATTTGTAGGCTACCCAAAAGGCTCTGTAGGTTACCTTTTCTATGACCCAAGTGAGCAGAAAGTGTTCTGCAGTCGAAATGCGCAATTCTTGGAAACCGACTATATCCTGGACACCCATCGTCAGGAAGTTGTTCTTGATGAGGAGAGCTCAGGAGCAGTGCGAGATGTCCCACAAGTTCCAGGTAGTGACCAACATAGAAGATCCACTCGGGCATCCAGGCCACCAGTCCGTTATGGTTATGACCAGGATAGTTACCTGGTGGAAACCTTGACTAGTGAGGAGGATCCCGTGACTTACGCGGAAGCTATGTTGGACATAGATTCCCAGAAGTGGGTGGAGGCCATGAGGGCAGAGATGGACTCAATGGAGACCAATGGAGTCTGGACTCTAGTAGATCCGCCCTCCGGGGTAAAGGCAATCGGTTGCAAATGGATTTACAAGAGGAAGAAGGGCCCCGATGGTAAAGTTGAGACCTTCAAGGCTCGTCTGGTGGCGAAAGGGTACACTCAGAAAGAGGGCATCGATTATGAGGAAACCTTTTCGCCTGTGGCCATGCTTAAATCCATTAGGATCCTGCTAGCTGTAGCAGCATACCATGATTATGAGATTTGGCAGATGGATGTCAAAACTACATTCCTGAATGGAGATCTTACTGAAGATATCTATATGCAGCAGCCGCAAGGCTTCATTGCTGCAGGTCAGGAAAACATGGTATGTAAACTTAACAGATCCATTTATGGGCTTAAGCAAGCTTCTAGAAGTTGGAACATCCGTTTTAACTCTGCCGTCAAATCGTTTGACTTCGAGCAGAATCCGGATGAACCCTGTGTCTATAGGAAGTACAGTGGGGATAAGGTTACCTTCTTGGTTCTGTATGTAGATGACATTCTACTCATTGGGAATGATGTGGGAATGTTAACTACGGTGAAAGTATGGCTTTCACAGCAATTCTCCATGAAAGATCATGGAGAAGCCTCCTATATACTGGGTCTTCGACTCTATAGAGATAGATCGAAGCGGATAATAGGATTATCCCAATCTGCTTAAGATCATTGGATGATCTCCCTTCGTGGTGGGCCCCACACCTCCCCAAGAGGAATCGTGCGGAACCCTAGCCGTTTAGGGCCCACCAAAATCTGGCTTTATGAAAGTTAGTGGGAGACACTTTGGGTATGTTTTCACGATAGGATCATATGTTGTTTGCTGGAAAAGCAGTTAACAGGGGTCCACGACGGATTCCACAACCGAAGCCGAATACATTGCCACAAGTGAAGCTATTGTTAGACAGTTTTGTATGCCCTTAGCTTCAATCAGAATGATGTACTTTATGAGTTTATTGTAAATGAATAAAGATACATATTTGATTCATGTTCCCTTGGTATGTTTCTGTGTAATACCCTTAAACTGGACACTTAATGAGACTCGTGTTAGTTTAGAATGTTCACAGCCGATGGGTCGGTCTGGGGAGACCTATCCTGACAAGGCTGACACTGTGGTGCCACCAAGTCGGTTGGGGTGGCCTGTCTCAGCTGCTAGGGTGAGACCCTAGGCACATACAGTGTAGGATTAATTGAATCTTTGAACTGGACCAGATTTCCAGTATTGCCCTGGACCTTGGAGATTGATGGGCAAAACTGGAAAATTACACCCGTCCCCTAGACTCGATTATGATACTGCACTAGGTGTCGGATTGGGCTATCTTTGATGTACCAATCAGTGAGATCCTTAGCGGGGGTCAAAACCTGGGTATGTTGGGACAGTCCGAGAATTCATCTGAGTGGGTGATCATAGTGACAGGATTAGCCCCTTTGTCGGACAAAGGTAATGATCGGGGATGCACTCTCACTGATGGAAACCAAGACTGCCGGCAGCCGATTTCAACCGTTGAGATTTGTTTTACAAAATATATTTTATATAAGATATAAAAGTATATATATATATATATATATATATATATATATATGGTTTCTAAATTGTTTGCAAGAAGGTTTTAATTCCCGGGATCCATATGAGTGGAGAGTGCAACACTGTTCCTTGTAGCCGAGGGAGAGGTCCTCTCTAGTCGGGCAGTGTATGATCATTATGGGCTGAGAGGTTAAGTGTAAGACCATTGAGGATAACACCTGATGGGCTAATCTTGCATCTGCCCACAATCCCTGGGTGTTACAAGGTGGCTTGGCCCAGGGACCACTTAGTGTAAGTGTTGGGCCCATAGAGCTCATTTGATGGGTTTCAGGGGGTACACTGTCTTCAGTAGTGCATTCGGCCAGGCCTTGTAACAAAAGCTGGGCTGAACCCATGTGGCTGATGTGTAGATCAATGCTTGGGTCCCACGCCATACAAGGAAGCCCAACTGGGCAGCAATTTGGAAGGTTTTTTGAGTACATAACCTTAATGGGCCTTAAGCCCATTTCGCCCTGGGCTGATTTGATCAGTCATTTAAAGGGGGTGAATTCTGAAGTGGGTCAGCTAAAAGGATTGGGCTTAGACCCTATCCACTCAGAGAGTCCAAGATCTAAATAAGATTTAGATCTGGAAACCTCCTAATTTGATTAGGAGACAGCTGATCTGATTTGCAGATAAGATAAGGATTATCCCTTATCACTAAGGGACTTCTAACCCAAATATGATTTGGATTAGCAACTCCTAATCTGATTAGGAGCTGATCCCTTTGAGATTATAAAAGGGGAAGGGGGCAGCAGCCTTTTACATCATCAACAGCATTCTTCTCTTAAAGAAAGAGAGATTGAGAGATTTCCTGCATACTGCGAATTCTCTCCTGCCGCCACCTTCCTGCCATTGCCATTCCTTCAGTTCGATCTCCAGTTCTTGGGAGCAATCAAGATTGGATCTTGATTTCAATCTTTTGTGAAAAGATTGGTTGGAGCTGTACTCATGTCGTCCAGTTGATCCTTATGAAGGATCAAGTTCTTTTGAAGAACGTTGCTGATTCTGCTCCACCCTGCACTGCGCCATTTTCAGTGGGAGCAGATTTTGGATCCTTCCTTGGGTGTGAACACCTCCATTGGGAGATAGTATTTCTCCGTATCAGGTATAATCCTCTCCCACTCCTTTTGGTTCAGATTTGGTTCAGTTTATGGTTCAAGATTGATCCTTGAAAATATGATTTTCTAAATGGGGAATACGATTCCCAGTTGAAGGGAGAGATAAAATTTTTGAAATTCGCCCCTTATTCCGCAATCTTTGGGCGTCCATAGGATGGATCTCTCGGTCCCTTCAGCTACCAAAGAAGTTCTATGGATGAAGAAGTTCATTCATGAATTGGGAATAGTTCTGTCCAGTACATCACCCATTCCACTATTGTGTGACAACACTAGAGCTATCGCTCAGGCTAAGGAGCCACGAGCCCACTCGAAGTCGAAGCACATTGAGAGGAAGTATCACATACTGCGGAAGATAGTTGGAAGAGGGCACGTCCTTGATGAGACAAAAAAGAACCCTATTTTTATCCCCTAATATTCACTCTTTTATATTTATTTATCACTTAAATGGCTCATTACTCTTGTATTTCGATTTATGGCAATAAAGAAGGCAATTGGAAGGAAACAGGCCAATTCGGGTGATTTTGCACAGTTTCGGCGACAGTCCATGATCTGTGCCTAACTCACAATTCCGGACTCCGAATTGGGAAATTCAAGAAGCATTAGAAAGAAGAAAGAAAGGCCCACAACATTTATGTTTTAGGTTTTGAATGATTCAGTCCGAATCGAGTACGAAACTGGGCCCGAAGTCAGAGCAAGTTCGCAGCCAGGCCCATTTAACAGCTGAAGCCCAACTCGCAGAAGGACCTGGAAGCAGCCCAAGTAGCAGAGAAGCCCAACTCGGATACAAGAGTCTAGAGTCCTAATTCGAATGTAATCTCCCAAGAGGGAGAGAGTCTTATTAGATCTAAACTTTGAATGTAATCCTATAAGGATAAGAAGTTTGGGGATTAGATAAGAGATAGGATAGGATTAGTTCAAAGAAGATCAAGACTTGCTAAAGATAAGATGATCTCCTAGAAGGAGTTGGAAAATAGCCCTCTCCTTTGGCTATATAAAGAGGGGGGCGAACCAGCTCTAGCATCACTCACTCTCAGATCCAAGAGATCATCAAGAAGACCAAGAAGCTCAAGAAGGCAGTTCAGCTATGGAGAAGAAAAGAATGGAGATTGTGCAGATCATGAGCAGCTAAGCTTCTTTTTCTGGTTCAAGGGGGGAGGTTCGATTGTGTCATTGTGAGGTTCTGTAGTTACTTTATTTTCTTGCTTTCTAATTCAAGTATTCATTGATTCTTGTGCATAATTTTTTATTGGATGTTGATGTTAATTAGTTTGACAAACTGAATTAATGTTGATCTTCCTACTGCTATCCATGATTTTGGTGATCCGTAATTGTCACGAATAATGGTGCAAGTAGCAATTATGTTGATATCTTTTGGGGTCAATTGTTTGTGACAGCCTTTGACCAATGTTTTAACATGGTTCAACCTAAAGGAATCGATGGAACAAGATTCAGTAATTGCAGCTATCTCAATTATTGTTATTTTGGTTTAACTGTTTTCAGAAATCTTAATTATATCACTGTTTAATATGGACGCTATCGTTGAAGGAATGGTAGCATCCATCTAATGGACGCCAAAGAGGTTGTGGAATGGGTGGGCGAATTTCAAAAATTTTCTACCTTCCTCCAACTAGGAATTGTATTCCCTAAATTTAGAATACCATATTCAAGGATCTTATCTGAACCAAAATTGAACCAGATCTGAACCAAAGATCGAATCTTCTTCAGTCTTTCTTGCAAGACTGATGTCAAGAACTGATTTCTTGACTTCCTATTTCTGCAAAGATCGAATCTTGCAAAAGTAAATGGCGGCGGCAGGAGGAGAACTCTAAGGGCGAAGATGGCTGAATTGCTTTTCTTCTGTTTGGAGTATGAATGAGATCTAATCTCAATTCACAGGGAGTTTTCTTTCCACCAAAACCCTAGTTCGAATTCTGATGTATTTCCTCTTGTTTTTCTCCTCCTTTCTTCTTGATTAAGAAACCTCCTCATTAGGAGTTATCCCAATCCAAATCTGTATTTGGATAGGGGATCATCTCAACCCTATCTGCAGATTAAGTTAGTTTACTCCTGATCTTATCAGGAGGTTACCAGATTCAAATCTAATTTGAATTTGGTCTCCTGAAGTGGATAAGGTCAAAGGCCCAATCCTTTTACTAACATTAATCTCAGATTCGCCCCATAGATGGGTGATCATATCAGCCCAGCTCGAAATGGGATTTTGGCCCATTAGATGTTCAGTGTTTAACTGGTTTCCAATCTGCTGCCCAGTTGGGCTTCTTTGTGTGGCGTGGGACCCAAGCATTGATCTACACACAAGCCACATGGGTTCGGCCCAGCCTTTAATACAAGGCCCAACCGAATTCACTGAAAGACTCAGTAAACCCCTGAGCCCATCATATGGACCCTATGTGCCCAACACTTACATTAAGTGGTCCCTGGGCCAAGCCATCTTATAAAAACCCAAGGACTATGGGCAGGTGCAAGATTAGCCCATCAGGTACTATCCAAAATGGTCTTACACTTAACCTCTCAGCCCTTAATGATAAAGCACTGCTCAATTCCAACGATAGAAATATATTAATTTTGCAAAACAAAATTCCAACGATTGAAATCAACTACCGGTAGTTTGGTTTCCATCAGGGAGAGTGCATTCCCGATCATTACCCTTTGTCCGACAAAGGGGCTGATCCTGTCACTATGATCACCCACTCAGATGAATTCTCAGACTGTCCCAACATACCCAGGTTTTGATCCCCATCTATGGATCTCACTAATTGGCATATCAAAGACAGCCCAATCCGACACCTAGTGAAATGTCATAATCGAGTCTAGGGGTCAGGTGTAACTTTCCAATTTTGCCCATCTGTCTCCAAGGTCCAAGGCAACACTGGAAATCTGGTCCGGTTCAAGGATTCAAGTAATCCCATACTGCATGTGCCTTGGGTCTTACCCTGGTGGCTGAAACAGGCCATCCCAACATTTGGTGGCACACCAGTATCAGCCTTGGCAGGATAAATCTCCCCAGACTTTTCCAACGGCTGTGAATATTTAAAACTAACACGAGTCTCTATAAGTGTCCAGTTTTAGGGTCTTACTCAGAATTAAACCAAACAACATGAATCAAACATGTACTTTATTTATTTCCACTAAATAACAAAAGTACATCAAATCGGATTGAAGCTAAGGGCATACAAAACTGTCTAACAGCTCCCACTTGCACTTAGGTTCAATCTGGTACAAGCCGGAGTCCCATACTTTCCACGTGTTTCTCAAACACCTTCTGTGTCAGTGGCTTAGTCAATGGATCTGCCACATTATCCGCTGATGCTACCTTCTGAATTAGGACGTCCCCTCTACCAACGATCTCCCGCAGTACATGGTACTTTCTCTCGATGTGCTTTGACCACGAGTGAGCCCGAGGCTCTTTAGCCTGGGCGATCACTCCATTGTTGTCACACAACAACGGGATGGGTGATGTGCTGGATGGAATCGCTCCCAATTCGTGTATGAATTTCTTCATCCACATGGCTTCCTTGGCAGCTTCACTTGCGGCAATGTACTCGGCCTCAGTTGTGGAGTCTATAGTGGACCCCTGTTTGCTGCTTTTCCAACAAACAGCACACGATCCTATTGTGAAAACATACCCAGATGTAGACATTCTATCATCTGGATCCGACTGGAAATCGACATCGGTATACCCTAGAACTTGTAGTGAACTACCATCGAATACCAGACAAAACTCTTTTGTCCATCGAAGGTATTTGAGTATGTTCTTCACAACAATCCAATGCTCCAGCCCTGGGTTTGCCTGGAATCTGCTTACCACACTCACCGCCTGAGCAATGTCCGGGCGAGTGCACAGCATGGCATACAAGATGCTCCCTACGGCTGAGGCATAGGGAACGTCTCATGCTCTCAATCTCCTCGGAAGTCTTGGGAGACATCTTCTTGGAGAGAGTGACTCTGTGCCTGAAAGGAACATTTCCTTTCTTGGAGTTTTCCATGCTGTATCTTTTGACAATTTTGTCAATATAAGCAGCTTGGGATAATCCAATTATCCGCTTCGATCTATCTCTATAGAGTCGAAGACCTAGTATGTATGAAGCTTCTCCAAGATCTTTCATGGAGAACTGTTGTGATAGCCATACCTTGACCGAAGTCAACATTCCTACATCATTCCCAATGAGTAAGATATCGTCCATGAACAACACCAAAAAGGTGATCTTATCCCCACTAGATTTCCTGTAAACACAGGGCTCATCCGGATTTTGCTCAAAGTCAAACATTTTGACTGCAGAATCAAAACGGATGTTCCAACTCCTAGAAGCCTGCTTAAGTCCATATATTGATCTATTAAGTTTACATACCAAGTGTTTCTGACCAGCAGCAATGAAGCCTTGCGGCTGCTGCATGTAGATATCTTCACTAAGATCTCCATTCAGGAATGCGGTTTTGACATCCATTTGCCAAATCTCGTAGTCATGGTACGCTGCTACAGCTAGCAGGATCGTAATGGATTTAAGCATGGCCACGGGCGAAAAGGTTTCCTCATAATCGATGCCTTCTTTCTGACTATACCCTTTCGCCACCAAACGAGCTTTATAGGTCTCAATACTGCCATCAGGGCCCTTCTTCCTCTTGTAGATCCATTTGCAACCAATTGCTTTTACCCCAGAGGGCGGATCTACTTGAGTCCAGACTCCATTGGTCTCCATTGAGTCCATCTCAGCTCTCATGGCCTCCACCCACTTCTGGGAGTCTATGTCTAACATAGCTTCTGCGTAAGTCACGGGATCCTCTTCACTAGTCAAGGCTTCCACCAAGTAACTATCCTGGTCATAGCCATATCGGACTGGTGGTCTGGATACCCGGGTGGACCTTCTAGGTTGGTCATTACCTAGAACTTGTGGGACATCTCCCACTGCTGCTCACTTGGTCATTACCTAGGTTGGTCTGGATACCCGAGTGTCCAGGATGCATTCGGATTCTAAGAATTGGGCGTTTCGACTACAGAACACTTTCTGCTCACTTGGGTCATAGAATAGATAACCCACCGAATCCTTTGGGTAGCCTATAAACAGGCAACGGCTGGTTTTAGATTCCAACTTGTCTGCACTTGTTCTTTTAACGTGTGCAGGACAACCCCAAATCTTCAAGTGTCTTACACTTGGCTTCCTTCCGGTCCAAAATTCATATGGAGTTTTCGGAACTGATTTGGTTGGAACCCGATTCAGCACGTAGATAGCAGTCTCTAATGCGTATCCCCAAAAGGATGTGGGTAATTCTGAGCGTACGAGAAGTGACCGGACCATGTCCAACAAGGTCCTATTCCTCCTCTCTGAAACACCGTTGAGATGAGGTGTAGTAGGAAGAGCTAATTGTGACACTATCCCATTGTCCTTTAAGTAGTCCCTGATTTCGTCAGAGAGATACTCGCCACCTCGATCTGATCGAAGGGCCTTAATTTCTCTCCCTAACTATTTCTCGACTCCCTGTCTGAACTCTTTGAACTTTTCAAAAGATTTATACTTATGTCTCATTAGGTACACGTAACCATATCGTGAAAAATCATCTCTAAAAGTGATGAAATACACGTGTTGATTCCGTGTCCTAACACTCGGGAGACCACATACATCAGTATGTATTAGGTCAAGTGTGCCTTCAGATCTTTCAGGCTTACCGTCAAAAGGCCGCTTAGACATCTTACCTTGAAGGCAAGGTTCACAAGTTGGAAGATTTTCTACGGTTAGAAAATCCAAAGGACTATCCTTTACCAGTCTTGTGATTCGGTCAACACCGATATGGCCAAGTCGGTAATGCCAAAGGCACGTGAGATTTACTGTATCACGATTCCTTTTCTTGGGATTTTCGACCGATGTAGTTTCGGTTAAGTTAGTTTTCAGAGAAGGATGTAGAACATAGAGACCGTTCTCCAGTTCCCCGCATGCGATGAATTTGTTATTCCGTTTAACAGTAATCATATTACTAAAATAAATAGTATATCCATCAGTACACAATTTAGAAACAAAAAGTAAATTTCTTCTCAAGTTTTCTACGTAAAGACAATCTTTAAGCACAAGTACTCCTTCTCTAAAAACTAATTCTACGGTTCCTATTGCCGCAGCTGCAACACTTGCAGTTGTTCCCAAAAATAGAGTCACTTTGCCTTCACTCAATCTTCTGCTAACTTTGAACCCCTTTCTTAGATTCCAAGTAGGCAGGACAATTCCTCTTCTAGTGGCCGGTCTGCTTGCAGAAGTGACAGACATCAGATGCCTTGTTCTTCTTCTGCTTCTTAGGATTGGCAGCTTTCTTCTGGGGCTTCTTTGCCTTTCTCTTTTTCTTGCCCAACTTGTTAGCTTCGGCAAGCATAACCACAGGCTCATCCTTCTTGAGTAGATCCTCGGCTCACTGCAACATATTGCTGAGTTCCTAGATGCTGACATTCAGCTTATTCATATTATAGTTCATTGTGAACGCATTGAAGGAAGAGGGCAAAGAATTTAGGATGGCATCCACTCGCGTGCCAAGATCTAGCCTGGATCCAAGAGCTTCTAGTTCGTTAATGTATCCCATCATCCGAAGACAATGGTCATGAACTTTCTGCCCTTTGGACATCTGCATGGTCATGAACAACTTCAGGACCTTCTGTCGAGTAGAACGATTCTGCTCTTCATACATTGTTCTTAGACTGTCCAATATGTCCTTGGCTAGTTCGATCTGATCGAACTACCTCTGTATTGAGTTGTCTAATGAGGCAATGACAAAGCAGCGGGCTAGGGGGTTCTTATCCTTTCAATCTTGGTAGTCCCTCCTACGGGCCTCAGAAGCCCTATCACCCTGACATTCTGGGGCAGGATTTTTCACCACCTTGTCTAACTTTTCAGAAGTTAGGATCAGCATAAGATTTCTGTACCAGTCGGCATAGTTTGGGCCCTTAAGCTTGTTATTGTCTAGCAGCTTTGCAAATTGACCGTTTGCCATTTTCTGATAAAACAGCAAAGACATTAGTCCACAACCTTAGTTTGATTCATGTTACTTACATAGATATGGATTTTAATCTATGTTTCATCCCCATTTGTTCATCTCTGAGATTTCCCTCCTTTCTTAGTGATAGAGACGACGTAATGTCTCTGGAAATGTAGGAAATCACATGGGGTGCGTGAAGCCAACTGTTTCAACTGCATAACCCCACCACCTTTCTGTGACGGATCATATCCACTCATCAAATGAGTTTCCCTTTTGCCTCTGTCAGACAAGGTTCAGAGCCGTTTTCAGGTAAACCTTTCTGTCCAGTGAGTGCACACCCATCATATTCAGGTTACGCCAAGGTACCGTGAGAGAGTTCCCATTTTCTAGTGAAGCCCCTCCCACATCGGTCTATGACGCCCCTATCATCTTATGAAACACTCTAACAGATCTAACAACAAATGGATAGCCCAATTTTATGGTGCGTTTCCTCATTACTGAAGGACCCATGATTGTGCTAATGATGGAAGGCCTTTAGAGAGTCCATCACATGGATCTCCCTATCGCATGCATTCATATTTGCTAGAGGGAATGAAATTACGCCCTAGTTGTAGTTTAGGTCAAACCAAAGTGTCTCCCACTGACTTTCATAAAGCCAGATTTCTGGTGGGCCTTAATCGGCTAGGGGTTCCGTACGCATCCCTTTTCAGGGTTGTAGGGCCCACCAAACAAAGAGGGGTCATCTAATGACCTTAAGGGACACCATGGCAATGATGTGCATTCAGCCATGGTGTGCGCAAGAGCCACTATCGAGTCTTCATGGGCCAAGTGCTTATGGCTCATGATCGCAGCACATCAAACATCCAAACATCACATGTAAAGGAGGAATTGATCCAATCAATTAACTGCTGTAAAGCCCATCAAATAGCCCATTTAAAATCTAAATCATTAACAATTAATGTTTACTAGGTGTATGGGCTGAATCGCAGTTAGCAGTTCGGCCCATATAGCTTATCTCGCAATAATGGGCTTTTGCAGTTTTAACCCTTTAAAACTGGGCTTTACAGGTGGGCCGAATTAATCCCTGTAATTGGACATCAGATTTGGAACAGAAAGTGTGAGAAATATGGACTGAAAAACAGTCCTCTTCGAACCCTAGATTCGGTCCAAACAGTTTTTGTCCAATCCAGTCTGAAAGGGTCCAAAACTGATTTTCAATTCAAGAATTAATTCATGAAAGATCTGAAATTAATAATTTTGATTTCAAGCAATAACAAATCAATCTATGGACTGTTCGCACCACCTGCAAAACAAAGGTTAATCTCCAATGTTGCAGTTTCACAAACTGCAAATCGCAGGAAGCGATTTCTCCATCTGCAAATCTCCAGCGCCGCCATCTTCTTCCTTCTTCTTTAATCAAGAAAATAAATAACAGAAATCCTATTTCAATTAATTAATTACATTGTTGATCAAATCCTATACATTCAGTCTAGAAAAATAAAAAAATTATTTATAGACCGAATTAAATGAAATAAATAAATAGAAAGGAAAACGGGTGCGCAGACCATCTGCGCCAAATCTGCACTGCGATCTCCAGGTTCGAACAGTCCATTAAATCAAAATAAATAAAAAATTCTAAATAAATTTTGGATTTAACAAAATTAATTTCAGATCAATCGCCCTTAACAAAAAACCAATTCTTGAAAAAAGAAAGCAATTTGCGCAAATCTTGGAAGAACAATTTCTATCTATCT